>NC_084751.1:49597758-49905258 GCF_033978785.1 Entelurus aequoreus
ATACCATCACACATGCTGCCTTTTACACTTTCACCCTAGAACATGTCTTGACCACTAATACACCCCCATACCATCACACATGCTGCCTTTTACACTTTCACCCTAGAACATGTCTTGACCACTAATACACCCCCATATCATCACACATGCTGCCTTTTACACTTTCACCCTAGAACATGTCTTGACCACTAATACACCCCCATACCATCACACATGCTGCCTTCTACACTTTCACCCTAGAACATGTCTTGACCACTAATACACCCCCATACCATCACACATGCTGCCTTTTACACTTTCACCCTAGAACATGTCTTGACCACTAATACACCCCCATACCATCACACATGCTGCCTTTTACACTTTCACCCTAGAACATGTCTTGACCACTAATACACCCCCATACCATCACACATGCTGCCTCTTACACTTTCACCCTAGAACATGTCTTGACCACTAATACACCCCCATACCATCACACATGCTGCCTTTTACACTTTCACCCTAGAACATGTCTTGACCACTAATACACCCCCATACCATCACACATGCTGCCTTCTACACTTTCACCCTAGAACATGTCTTGACCACTAATACACCCCCATACCATCACACATGCTGCCTTTTACACTTTCACCCTAGAACATGTCTTGACCACTAATACACCCCCATACCATCACACATGCTGCCTTTTACACTTTCACCCTAGAACATGTCTTGACCACTAATACACCCCCATACCATCACACATGCTGCCTTTTACACTTTCACCCTAGAACATGTCTTGACCACTAATACACCCCCATACCATCACACATGCTGCCTTTTACACTTTCACCCTAGAACATGTCTTGACCACTAATACACCCCCATACCATCACACATGCTGCCTTTTACACTTTCACCCTAGAACATGTCTTGACCACTAATACACCCCCATACCATCACACATGCTGCCTTTTACACTTTCACCCTAGAACATGTCTTGACCACTAATACACCCCCATACCATCACACATGCTGCCTTTTACACTTTCACCCTAGAACATGTCTTGACCACTAATACACCCCCATACCACCACACATGCTGCCTTCTACACTTTCACCCTAGAACATGTCTTGACCACTAATACACCCCCATACCATCACACATGCTGCCTTTTACACTTTCACCCTAGAACATGTCTTGACCACTAATACACCCCCATACCATCACACATGCTGCCTTTTACACTTTCACCCTAGAACAGGGGTCACCAACCTTTTTGAAACCAAGGGCTACTTCTTGGGTACTGATTAATGTGAAGGGCTACCAGTTAGATACACACTTAAATAAATTGCCAGAAGTAGCCAATTTGCTCAATTTACCTTTAACTCTGTTATTATTAATAATTAATGATATTTATCTTTGTGGAAACACTGATCATCTTAATTTCTCACAATAAATATATATTGAAACAGATAAATATCAATATGCAACACTTTATTTTTATATTTTCTCTAAGTGCACATTTTTCAAATTGAACATTTTCAAATGATCACTTCTAAGACAGTCTTGTGAAATCACAATATCCCATTTTAACTAGCTAGCCACTAACATTTTTTAACAAATCATGAATTACTTTGCACCATGTTTGTACAAATAATAACTCATGTAAAATACAAAAGTAAACTCTCAAATTTTTAAATCATGTCACACTTTTAACTGGACACCAAATCTGTTATCTGTTTCTTTGTCAGTTAGTGGGAAGCCTGGCATTGCATGCTGTTAACTAGTGTGTTGTACTCTGGTGTGTAACTTGACACTGCAACTCTGAGTGAGTCTTGCAGATGTGCATCAGTGAGGCGTGTTCTGTGTTTGTTCTTGATGAAGTTCATGCCAGAAAAGGCTGATTCACAAAGATAAGATTTTTCCTCATTGTTTGCGGAACCTTCTTAATCTTTTGGACATAATTTCACAGCAATCTGGCCTTAAGCTTAATTATGATAAATGTAAAATATTAAGGATCGGAAATCTAAAGGGAACGTCCTTTCGAATGGAATGCAAAGTGCCTGTTTTGTGGACAGATGGACCAGTTAACATACTTAGTGTTGTTGTCCCAGAAAATCTGGAAGATCTAGGCTCAGTAAAGTATGATAATCGACTAAGAAAGCTGGACAAAATTATGCAATTATGGAAAGGGAAATCCCTAACCTTGTATGGTAAAATGTCTATTGCCAACTCGTTAATTATTCCTCAATTTATTTATTTGTTTTTGTCATTACCAGCTCCATCACAAAACTTTTTTAAGATTTATGAGCGGAGGGTCTTCTATTTTGTCTGGAACGGCAAACCAGAAAAGATTAAAAGAAAGGTTTTGTACAAAGAGTATGAATATGGGGGCCTGAAACTTCTCAACCTTGAAGCTATGTGTCTGTCTTTAAAAGCATCAATTGTTCCAAAGATGTATTTAAACATTGAGTGGTACACAAATGTCCTGTTGGACAAAAAACATGTACTGTATCAAAAGAAATTGTATCCTTTTTTACAAGTGATCCCCTCCCAGAGAGTCTGCTGGGGAACATGGCGGGGTTCATAAAGGAAACAATCCACTCATAGTGGTGTTTTCAATTTGATGTGCCAGAAAAAAGAGACGATATTTTGCAGCAGTTAATATGGATGAACTCTAATATTGTAATAGATGGAAAGCCTTTCTTTTGGAAAAATATGTTTGAAAGAGGAATCATTTTTGTCAATGATATTATCAATGAGAATGGTAAAATTATGAAGTATGATGAATTTAGAGCTATGTATGGTGATGCTTGCTCAAGCTTTTCATTTTATCAACTAACTGGAGTAATTGGGAAAAGATGGAAACAAATAATTAATTATGGAACTACTAAATTATTAGTTTGTAAACCTCTAATAAGAAATTGTAGTTGGCAAAAAGGAACTAAAATAAATAGAAAAATATATAATTTCTATTTAATAAAGAAATCTTTGAAGGCTGCCTCATACAACACAAATGGAAAATGGGAGGACTTTTTTGACTGCCCATTGCCATGGGATGCCATATTCAAACTAATCTATAAAACCACTATCGATGTGCAAAATCGTTATTTTCAATTTAAAATTATTTATAACTTCTTACCCACAGGGAAAATGTTAAAATTATGGAATATGACAGAGTCAGATGATTGCCGATTTTGTTGTCAGGAGCCTGAATCCACCCTGCATTTGTTTTGGTATTTGTTTTGGTATTGTCATATTGTGTCTTTGTTTTGGGTGGAAGTTAAAAAAATGTGTTTAAGGATTGGTTTGTTTATGAAGCTTAATGTGGTTTCTGTTATTTTAGGAGAGTTCATTGACAATCATGATTAAGTCAATTTAATTATAGTACTCGGTAAAATGTTTATTTTTAAGGCCAAAAACAGATATTCACTTAGTATTACTTTCTTTAAAACATTTATTCAGTATTTTCTAACTTTAGAAAGTTACATGGTTGAAAACGATAATGATGCCAAAAAACATTAAAAAAAAGATGAGAAGTCCTCAAAGGCTTATTTTGAAAGTATAATTATGTTTATAGATTATATGATATCTGTTGTTGTGTTCCCTAATTTGAGTGACCTGGACATAATCTGGACTGTACATAAATGCTTATTTTGAAAATGTAATTTTGTTTATAAATTATATGCAATCTGTTGTGTTCCCTAATTTTTTTCTGTGTACATGAATGAAGGTGTGTGTTGCTGAGTCCGACTTGGACATTATCTGGACTGGGCCTGGTTTAAAAAACCCTTTAAACAAATCTAATTTCATTGACAACCTGGTCTGTTGAAGATGAGGCCCTTTTTTAAAATAAATAAAAAACATTTTCTTGGATAAAAAAGAAAGTAAAACAATATAAAAATAATTACATTAAAAAATAGTAATTAAGGAAAATGTTAGTGGACCAGCAGCCTATACAATCATGTGTGCTTCAGGGACTGTGTCCCTTGCAGATGTGTTGTCTATGTTGTGGGAACCAGAATATTGGTAGCAGAAAGAAATAACCCCTTTTGTGTGAGTGGGTGTGGATGAGTGTGCATGGGGGAGGTTGTTTGGGTTGATGCACTGATTGAAAGTGTATCTTGTGTTTTTTCTATGTAGATTTAATTTAAAAAAAAAAAAAAAAAAAAAAAAATTTTTTTTTTTTTTTTTTTTTTTTTTTTTAGAACAGGCCCGCGGGCGACTCATCTGGTCCTTACGGGCGACCTGGTGCCCGCGGGCACCGCGTTGGTGACCCCTGCCCTAGAACATGTCTTGACCACTAATACACCCCCATACCATCACACATGCTGCCTTTTACACTTTCACCCTAGAACATGTCTTGACCACTAATACACCCCCATACCATCACACATGCTGCCTTTTACACTTTCACCCTAGAACATGTCTTGACCACTAATACACCCCCATACCATCACACATGCTGCCTTTTACACTTTCACCCTAGAACATGTCTTGACCACTAATACACCCCCATACCATCACACATGCTGCCTTTTACACTTTCACCCTAGAACATGTCTTGACCACTAATACACCCCCATACCATCACACATGCTGCCTTTTACACTTTCACCCTAGAACATGTCTTGACCACTAATACACCCCCATACCATCACACATGCTGCCTTCTACACTTTCACCCTAGAACATGTCTTGACCACTAATACACCCCCATACCATCACACATGCTGCCTTCTACACTTTCACCCTAGAACATGTCTTGACCACTAATACACCCCCATACCATCACACATGCTGCCTTTTACACTTTCACCCTAGAACATGTCTTGACCACTAATACACCCCCATACCATCACACATGCTGCCTTTTACACTTTCACCCTAGAACATGTCTTGACCACTAATACACCCCCATACCACCACACATGCTGCCTTCTACACTTTCACCCTAGAACATGTCTTGACCACTAATACACCCCCATACCATCACACATGCTGCCTTCTACACTTTCACCCTAGAACATGTCTTGACCACTAATACACCCCCATACCATCACACATGCTGCCTTTTACACTTTCACCCTAGAACATGTCTTGACCACTAATACACCCCCATACCATCACACATGCTGCCTTTTACACGTTCACCCTAGAACATATCTTGACCACTAATACACCCCCATACCATCACACATGCTGCCTTTTACACTTTCACCCTAGAACATGTCTTGACCACTAATACACCCCCATACCATCACACATGCTGCCTTTTACACTTTCACCCTAGAACATGTCTTGACCACTAATACACCCCCATACCATCACACATGCTGCCTTCTATACTTTCACCCTAGAACAATCCGGATGGTTCTTTTCCTCTTTGGTCCGGAGGACACGACGTCCACAGTTTCCAAAAACAATTTGAAATGTGGACTCGTCAGACCACAGAACACTTTTCCACTTTGCATCAGTCCATCTTAGATGAGCTCAGGCCCAGCGAAGCGTTTCTGGGTGTTGTTGATAAATGACTTTGGCTTTGCATAGTAGAGTTTTAACTTGCACTTACAGATGTAGCGACCAACTATAGTTACTGACAGTGGTTTTCTGAAGTGTTCCTGAGCCCATGTGGTGATATCCTTTACACACTGATGTCGCTTTTTAATGTAGTAGCGCCTGAGGGATCGAAGGTGTGTAATATCATGGCTTACCTGCAGTGATTTCTCCACATTCTCTGAACCTTTTCAATTCATCAATCAATTATATTTTATATAGCGCTTTTCTCTAGTGACTCAAAGCGCTTTACATAGTGAAACCCAATATCCAAGTTACATTTAAACCAGTGTGGGTGGCACTGAGAGCAGGTGGGTAAAGTGTCTTGCCCAAGGACACAACGGCAGTGACTAGGATGGCTGAAGTGGGGATCGAACCTGCAACCCTCAAGTTGCTGGCACGGCCGCTCTACCAACCGAGCTATACCGCCCCAATTTTGATGATATTACAGAGCATAGATGGTGAAATCCCTAAATTCCTTGCAATAGCTGCTTGAGAAATGTTGTTCTTCAACAATTTGCTCAGGCATTTGTTGACAAAGTGGTGACCCTTGACCTGTGACCCTCGCCCCGTCCTTGTTTGTGAATGACTGAGCATTTCATGGAATCTACTTTTATACCCAATCATGGCACCCACCTGTTCCCAATTAGCCTGTTCACCTGTGGGATGTTCCAAATAAGTCTTTGATGAGCATTCCTCAACTTTATCACTCTTTTTTGCCACTTGTGCCAGCTTTTTTGAAACATGTTGCAGGCATCAAATTCCAAATGAGCTAATATTTGCAAAAAATAACAAAGTTTACCAGTTCGAACATGAAATATCTTGTCTTTGCAGTCTATTCAATTGAATATAAGTTGAAAATGATTTGTTGTATTCTCTTTTTATTTACCATTTACACAACTTCACTGCTTTTGGGTTTGTATGAAAGGCACCCATGGTGATTAGAAATAGTGGCCAGGTACTTGGACTTGGATGGATAGCACCAATGGTTGTACACACGGACTTGTGAAGGTCAAGTCTTACTCACTGTATGTGTTGTGACTGACTGTGAGAAAGCAGAGAACGTTGTCCGTCCTCTTTGATCCGCTGAAGCCGCTGCCTCTCACAACCACATTGAAGGACTCTGCAGACCAAGTGGGGATGTCAGTGCAACATTCACACACATCATGTGCAACTCACCATTGACACACATCATGTGCAACTCACCATTGACACACATCATGTGCAACTCACCATTGACACACATGATGTGGAACTCACCATTGACAGAAAGATTGACACACATGATGTGGACCTCACCATTGACACACATGATGTGGAACTCACCATTGACACAAATATTGACACACATGATGTGGACCTCACCATTGACACACATGATGTGCAACTCACCATTGACACAAACATTGACACACATGATGTGGAACTCACCATTGACAGAAAGATTGACACACATGATGTGGACCTCACCATTGACACACATGATGTGGAACTCACCATTGACACAAATATTGACACACATGATGTGGACCTCACCATTGACACACATGATGTGGACCTCACCATTGACACACATGATGTGCAACTCACCATTGACACACATGATGTGCAACTCACCATTGACACAAACATTGACACACATGATGTGGAACTCACCATTGACACAAACACTTGACGGCTCTATGGTGAATATTTGCGAGCAGGACTGCTTGAGGATCTGTGTGCGGTGCAAAGAGGGTGACCAATAGTCTCACATGAATGTTGGAGATGATTGCTCACAGAGCTGACGACATCTTTGAGGGCGTGGAAGCCCGACAGCACGGGGAAGACTTGCTCTGCGCCGTCTGCTATTTCAGCAAGCTGCGACACAAATAACCACAATTGTTAAACCTGGGCTTGTTTCAGTTTCAGCGGCTGCTTTCTTATCTCTCCAGTAGCGTTTCAGGAGGGAAATATGGCTGAGAGCTTTCATCTTCTACTTTAATGACAGCAGGGCAGGAAGTTTGTTTAGCATTATTTCATTACAGCGCTCTAATGACTTCCTCCTTAGGCCACAAAGTGCTGAGCAGCACTCGGCCTTGCTGCTTCATAAGACTATGTAGGAGACAATAGGGATGGACACATTCATAAGACTATGTAGGAGACAATAGAGGTGGACACATTCATAAGATTATGTAGGAGACAATAGAGATGGACACATTCATAAGACTATGTAGGAGACAATAGAGATGGACACATTCATAAGACTATGTAGGAGACAATAGAGATGGACACATTCATAAGACTATGTAGGAGACAATAGAGATGGACACATTCATAAGACTATGTAGGAGACAATAGAGATGGACACATTCATAAGACTATGTAGGAGACAATAGGGATGGACAGATTCATAAGCTATGTAGGAGACAATAGGGATGGACACATTCATAAGACTATGTAGGAGACAATAGGGATGGACAGATTCATAAGACTATGTAGGAGACAATAGGGATGGACACATTCATAAGACTATGTAGGAGACAATAGAGATGGACACATTCATAAGACTATGTAGGAGACTATAGGGATGGACACATTCATAAGACTATGTAGGAGACAATAGAGATGGATGTGCATGCAAAATGTCAATAAATGGGTGCTTCATTTTGACCACAAACAGTTCCTACCATTTACTTAGGCACCGGTGCCATTATTAAAGTTAAAGTAGTAATGATTGTCTCACACACACACACACACACACACACACACACACACACACACACACACACACACACACACACACACACACACACACACACACACACACACACACACACACACACTAGGTGTGGCAAATTATTCTCTGCATTTGACCCATCACCCTTGTTCACCCCCTGGATGGTGAGAGAGCAGTGAGCAGCAGCGGTGGCCGCGCCCGGGAATCATTTTTGGTGATTTAACCCCCCAATTCCAAGCCTTGATGTTGAGTGCCAAGCAGTTGGGTACCCATCCCTAGTCTGGAACGGATTACGGCATTTGATGGACTTGAAGCCGCTACTTGTTTGCATGCTTTCGACCCTGCAGCTTACAAACAGTGCAGCTCATTTGTGGATTTTTCTTTGCTCACAGCCATAGTTTTTTTGTATTCAATAGTTTTCATAGAACATAAACAGAGACACTGAAAAAGTGTGTTATTGTTTGTGCTATGACGCCATCTTTCGGACGATTTCGCTCACTGCAGGTTGAAAATGTATTTCCTGTTTTGTTCCTTGAAGTGGAAGTGTTTGTCCATTTGAAAGGATTCTTCATTCATCACTCCAAGCAATGTTTGGAAGTTTTACAATTCAACTAAAACTATTTCTACTAAAGCACCCCATGTGTGATGTCTGCAGGAGTGTTTTCATGCATATTTGTACGTGCTATTGTAATGTAATCGAGCTAGCGTTGTTAGCATTAGTGAAGATGCTAACACGTTTACAAGTGTCTGTGTTAGTAATATTAACTTACAACGGCATTCTTTTGTATTCTTTCAGTTTTGTAAATTCACCAAAACGTCACCGTGGAGTTATTGAGTCTGTTTAGCTGATTGAGAGCTAGCTTGTGCAGCTAGTGGGTCCATGACCATGACTTCTGTTTTGTTTGATCAGCCGTTTTACTGCCGTGTTACAGACATCGTTTGAAAACATTTAAAATACGTAAATAAACATTTACAAATATCTTTCGTACCGATATATATCTGCGGCTTGTAGTCCGGTGCTGCTAAAATATGTAAGCACATTCATTTCTTCTAAAATGTGGTTGTTTGCGGATGCGCTCTATAGCCTGGAAAATATGGTAATTGGATTTCTTATCAAAGAAATTGCTTTGAAAAAAAACAAAAAACATTTTTAATGACCTTTTGGAACAGATTACTAAAGAAAAGCGATATACCACTGTACAGTATCAGCAACATACCTATTGTCTACAGTAGTTGCACAGCATTAAAACGTACAGACTGTGGCTTCTTGTTCAGTGCAAAATAAGTTTCAAAATAAAAGTCTTCTTTAGATTCCATCGGAGGAAATATTTGCACATGTACAAAAGCTTATAGTCTATGACACAGAACCATACACAAACTTACCATCACTACAATATCATATGGAAACAGAAGAATCCAAATAAAAACCTACACAAATGTAAGAAAACAATGTCAACAAAAATCCTTTATTATCGCTCATTCTGCCAAGGTCACAAGTAAATATGCAAGCAATGGTTAGTTTTGCTTTTGATTTCAGCTGTGAGGACGTCCGCTTACGTCCACGTCAGTCTGAGGGACATTGAGGTTATTGCTTTGATGTGCACAAATGTCTTGGCATGGAATAATAATAAGGACTTATATCTTTTTGGAAGTTTTTACATTTCATTCAAGTGTTTAGTAGAACTCTAATAAGTACATTATTTGACCTTTGAACTCAGCTCCCACAGCCCATTTGTGTCACATTCCCAACTATTTCAGTAGTTTATTCATGTTTTGCTCTTTCTTTCTTACTGAGACGGAGCAGAGATTGATCAATACTTGATTGTTCCTGAGGGATCAATACTTGATTGTTCCTGAGGGATCAATACTTGATTGTTCCTGAATGATCAATACTTGATTGTTCCTGAATGATCAATACTTGATTGTTCCTGAGGGATCAATACTTGATTGTTCCTGAGGGATCTATTGACCTGAAATAATCTGTCCACAGAACAAGAACATTGTTTGAAATGATTATAATTCTTTTTTGGCAAAGATTACAACTTTTTGGGAAATGTTGAGATTTCAGTTTTTCCTGTGTTTGACCTCAGCGACCTTGGCTATTTTGTGTTGTACTCAAAATCAACAGTCCTTGCTTTGACAAGTGAGACATCTCCCGAGGTTTACTCAATACAACACACCCGCATGCCCTGCAGGCTGCAGTAAAATACACTTTGGCTCTACTTAGCATGAAAACAACATCCTTTCATCCATTTGTTCATTGGCTCCATCACACATTCACGCACAGCAAGATGTCATCCATGTGTTCATTGGCTCCGTCACACATTCACACACAGCAAGATGTCATCCATGTGTTCATTGGCTCCGTCATACATTCACACACAGCAAGATGTCATCCATGTGTTCATTGGCTCCGTCACACATTCACACACAGCAAGATGTCATCCATGTGTTCATTGGCTCCATCACACATTCACACACAGCAAGATGTCATCCATGTGTTCATTGGCTCCGTCACACATTCACACACAGCAAGATGTCATCCATGTGTTCATTGGCTCCGTCACACATTCACACACAGCAAGATGTCATCCATGTGTTCATTGGCTCCGTCACACATTCACGCACAGCAAGATGTCATCCATGTGTTCATTGGCTCCGTCACACATTCACACACAGCAAGATGTCATCCATGTGTTCATTGGCTCCGTCACACATTCACGCACAGCAAGATGTCATCCATGTGTTCATTGGCTCCGTCACACATTCACGCACAGCAAGATGTCATCCATGTGTTCATTGGCTCCGTCACACATTCACACACAGCAAGATGTCATCCATGTGTTCATTGGCTCCGTCACACATTCACACACAGCAAGATGGCAAAGCAAAAGATGGTTCAACCACGCTGCCTAACAAAATATTTTTGTATCAGCTCAGTAAGACAACAAACTTGTTATCCATCTCTTAGCAGGAACTCAGCTAGCAACACACAACACAAAAACACACAACACAAAACCACACTGTAAGAGACAAATACAACTCTCAGAAGTAAAGTATCTGGTACCTGTTTGTGGTCAAAGTCCATGACCCCGACACAGTACACCCGGGCTCCAAAGCCTCTGACCAGGTCCGCCTGGAGAGAACATGGAGTCACAGCTAGCAGAACATCACAAAGAAACCATCAATATTCTGCTCTAAAGTTCTTCATTGTTGTGCAGAAGTGGAATGCTCTCAAAATGCTAAGTGTTAGTAGTCAAAATGCTAAGTGTCAGTAGTCAAAATGCTAAGTGTCAGTAGTCCAAATGCTAAGTGTCAGTAGTCCAAATGCTAAGTGTCAGTAGTCCAAATGGTAAGTGTCAGTAGTCAAAATGCTAAGTGTCAGTAGTCAAAATGCTCAGTGTCAGTAGTCCAAATGCTAAGTGTCAGTAGTCCAAATGCTAAGTGTCAGTAGTCCAAATGGTAAGTGTCAGTAGTCAAAATGCTAAGTGTCAGTAGTCAAAATGCTCAGTGTCAGTAGTCAAAATGCTCAGTGTCAGTAGTCAAAATGCTATGTGTCAGTAGTCCAAATGGTAAGTGTCAGTAGTCAAAATGCTAAGTGTTATTACTCAAAATGCTAAGTGTCAGTAGTCAAAATGCTAAGTGTCAGTAGTCCAAATGATAAGTGTCAGTAGTCCAAATGCTAAGTGTCAGTAGTCCAAATGGTAAGTGTCAGTAGTCAAAATGCTAAGTGTCAGTAGTCAAAATGCTCAGTGTCAGTAGTCAAAATGCTATGTGTCAGTAGTCCAAATGGTAAGTGTCAGTAGTCAAAATGCTAAGTGTTAGTAGTCAAAATGCTAAGTGTCAGTAGTCAAAATGCTAAGTGTCAGTAGTCCAAATGCTAAGTGTCAGTAGTCCAAATGCTAAGTGTCAGTAGTCCAAATGCTAAGTGTCAGTAGTCAAAATGCTAAGTGTCAGTAGTCAAAATGCTATGTGTCAGTAGTCAAAATGCTATGTGTCAGTAGTCAAAATGCTATGTGTCAGTAGTCCAAATGGTAAGTGTCAGTAGTCAAAATGCTAAGTGTCAGTAGTCAAAATGCTAAGTGTCAGTAGTCAAAATGCTCAGTGTCAGTAGTCAAAATGCTAAGTGTCAGTAGTCAAAATGCTAAGTGTCAGTAGTCAAAATGCTAAGTGTCAGTAGGGAAGTGAAACTCTAGGCAATGACAAATGATATTGGACAATACAGTACATTGCCCACAAACAATTACCAATAAACAATATTATTGTCAGCACTATTTTAAGCACTAATGTAATCATAATATATAACAATAATATTGTAAGTATTCTCATTAGTTGTTGTCTTTTTACCATTGTAATTGGAAAGTCACTAACTTTTAATTAACCTAAATAAGTAAACAAATAATACAATTAAAACTGACTCTCAATTTCTGTTAGCAAAAATTGCACTTTAATAGATTGATGGATTGAACATGTTGACGTGCAGTTTGTTTTTTTACTTAGTTGGAATTTTTGTTGCTGTTATCACTTTCCAACAAATTGGGAAAATTGGCTTCTTTGACCCAAAATGGGCAAAAATAATCAACAAGCTGCACTGTGTTGGCGAGCCATGTCTTCTTTATTGGTGGTGACTATCAGTGGTACTTTGTATACCTCACTGCACTCAACAAGTCTTTATTGGTGGTGACTATCAGTGGTACTTTGTATACCTCACTGCACTCAACAAGTCTTTATTGGTGGTGACTATCAGTGGTACTTTGTATACCTCACTGCACTCAACAAGTCTTTATTGGTGGTGACTATCAGTGGTAATTTGTATACCTCACTGCACTCAACAAGTCTTTATTGGTGGTGACTATCAGTGGTACTTTGTATACCTCACTGCACTCAACAAGTCTTTATTGGTGGTGACTATCAGTGGTACTTTGTATACCTCACTGCACTCAACAAGTCTTTATTGGTGGTGACTATCAGTGGTACTTTGTATACCTCACTGCACTCAACAAGTCTTTATTGGTGGTGACTATCAGTGGTACTTTGTATACCTCACTGCACTCAACAAGTCTTTATTGGTGGTGACTATCAGTGGTACTTTGTATACCTCAGAAGCAGCAAGCAGAACAAAGAAGACGTTACAACTACAAAATCATCATCTTCAACTTTAGTCTGAAGAAGCGCAGTTTATAGCTTTCTTTCTAATAGTGTGTGTGTGTGTGTGTGTGTGTGTGTGTGTGTGTGTGTGTGTGTGTGTGTGTGTGTGTGTGTGTGTGTGTGTGTGTGTGTGTGTGTGTGTGTGTGTGTGTGTGTGTGTGTGTCACCTCCTGCACACTCAGCTCAAAAGGGTAAACCTCCAGCTTGCCATCAGTCAGAAGGATGATGATGCTGCGTGATGGTGTCATTTGTCTTTTCATCTGCTGCGACACCTGAGCAGTACAAGCACACAGGTCATCAAGTCAGTCATCGAGTCATTCATCCAGTCATTCATCCAGTCATTCATCCAGTCATTCATCTAGTCATTCATCCAGTCATTCATCCAGTCATTCATCCAGTCATTCATCGAGTCATTCATCGAGTCATTCATCCAGTCATTCATCCAGTCATTCATCCAGTCATTCATCCAGTCATTCATCGAGTCATTCATCCAGTCATTCATCGAGTCATTCATCCAGTCATTCATCCAGTCATTCATCGAGTCATTCATCGAGTCATTCATCGAGTCATTCATCCAGTCATTCATCCAGTCATTCATCGAGTCATTCATCCAGTCATTCATCCAGTCATTCATCCAGTCATTCATCGAGTCATTCATCGAGTCATTCATCCAGTCATTCATCCAGTCATTCATCCAGTCATTCATCCAGTCATTCATCCAGTCCATGCAACAAGCAGCACATCACATTATTGTATTGTGTAACATTTCCTTTCTACGTACCGCTCTCAAGCCTTCATGCATGTAAGTTTCACCTGCAGGGTTAATTTGGCTGAGTTTATTCAGGCCTTCATCTATCTTGGACCTGACAGCAGACAAGCAGACATTGTTGCTTCAAAGTAGAGTGTGGACATAAGTTGAAGCAGGAAGTACCTGTCTCCAGTCAGCGGCAGGATTACTACTGCTTGGGCTGAGAAGACGATGTAGGACACCCTCATCCTGGGACTGAAACACACACAACATATAATCACGTGTGTGTGTGTGTGTGTGTGTGTGTGTGTGTGTGTGTGTGTGTGTGTGTGTGTGTGTGTGTGTGTGTGTGTGTGTGTGTGTGTGTGTGTGTGTGTGTGTGTGTGTGTGTGTGTGTGTGTGTGTGTGTGTGTCATCCAATATTATTTGTAACGCACTTTGACTTGCATTTCTTTTAGAAATAAATCTTGATTTGATTTGATAGACAATCAATCACATAAAAACATTGTTGTTGTTTTTTTTACAGTACAACACAGGTTTTATCTGATCTCTTCTCTGAGTTCTAGTCCGCACTAGAGCAGCAGCATAGTGGACAGCTCCAGAGTCTTTAGACGAGAGACTTTCTGCAGCAGCAAAGTCTTACTCAATTCCAGACGTCACAATATTGTTTTCAACAAATGACAGAAATATTATTGTAATTGAAGTGTTTGTACTCCAAACTAAAGTGAAGTCCAACACTTTGACTTCAACTTACCAACATTTACACATGGTATCACTTCAACTTACCAACATCTACACATGGTATCACTTCAACTTACCAACATCTACACATGGTATCACTTCAACTTACCAACATTTACACATGGTATCACTTCAACTTACCAACATCTACACATGGTATCACTTCAACTTACCAACATCTACACATGGTATCACTTCAACTTACCAACATTTACACATGGTATCACTTCAACTTACCAACATCAACTTACCAACATTTACACATGGTATCACTTCAACTTACCAACATCTACACATGGTATCACTTCAACTTACCAACATTTACACATGGTATCACTTCAACTTACCAACATTTACACATGGTATCACTTCAACTTACCAACATCTACACATGGTATCACTTCAACTTACCAACATTTACACATGGTATCACTTCAACTTACCAACATCTACACATGGTATCACTTCAACTTACCAACATTTACACATGGTATCACTTCAACTTACCAACATTTACACATGGTATCACTTCAACTTACCAACATTTACACATGGTATCACTTCAACTTACCAACATTTACACATGGTATCACTTCAACTTACCAACATTTACACATGGTATCACTTCAACTTACAACATTTACACATGGTATCACTTCAACTTACCAACATTTACACATGGTATCACTTCAACTTACCAACATTTACACATGGTATCACTTCAACTTACAACATTTACACATGGTATCACTTCAACTTACCAACATTTACACATGGTATCACTTCAACTTACCAACATTTACACATGGTATCACTTCAACTTACAACATTTACACATGGTATCACTTCAACTTACAACATTTACACATGGTATCACTTCAACTTACAACATTTACATATGGTATCCAAGTCTAGTCTAGCAGACATTTTCAGGCCACAGCTACATTTTCTTAGCCCTCTGGATATGTTAGGAACAAACTCAATTCAATATTCTAAGTTATAAGACTTTGGACTGTACTCTCACATTATTAACTTAATCCACTCGGCATCCATTGGGGGGGTGTGTGTCACATCTGCAGTCCCTTCCAAGGTTTCTCATGGTTTTCATTGGGTTGAGTTTTTTCTTGCCCTGATGTGAGATCTGAGCCCAGGATGTCGTCGTGGCTTTGAGATTAAAAGCTAAATAAGTCAACTCTGATTGATTGCTTTGCTTTGTGAAGTTTAGCAGCAAGCTCAGATGTACAGTAAACGTTTGGACACACCTTCTCATTCACAACACAACTGATGCTCCCAACTCCATTGATACAGCAAGAAGTTCCACTAATCAACCCTGATAAGGCACACCTGGGAAGTGAAAACCCTTTCAGGTGACTACCTCTTGAAGCTCATGGAGAGAATGCCAAGAGTGTGCAAAGCGGTAATCAGAGCAAAGGGTGGCTATTTTGAAGAAACTAGAATATAAAACATGTTTTCAGTTATTTTGTTGTTTAGTACATAACTCCACATGTGTTCATTCATAGTTTTGATGTGACAATCTACAATGTAAATAGTCATGGAAATAAAGATTGAATGAGGAGAAGGTGTGTCCAAACTTTTGGACTGTACTGTACAAGTTTTGTTCAAATATTAAGTAGCTTTGACCTAAATTGGAATGCTTTATGTCACAATCTGCCTTGACTGGTCAGACTGTGAATATTGTTTTGTGTTAGTTTCAGTGTCAGCCTCTTTTTGTACTTGTGCTTCCCCTTTATTTCTACTCCTAATTTATAGTTTTACATTTTGAAAAACAATTAATTGTTACAATGTTTTTTAATGTATTTATTTAATTTTTAAAAAGGATGTTTGTTCTGTCCTAGTAGGACATCCCATGACATGAGAAAACAGCCAACCGAGACATTTCCATCCATTTGTACAATAACTAATAAACACACCTCTTCATGTGTTCATCAATCACAATGTGGATTGATTGGTTTGAATAAATCCTAACTCCACATCCTACCAAGACATTTGGACTACTCAGATGATTTGCTTGGTTGGGGTCTGTAGGGCATGACTGTGTCTTGGTACACAAAGTAAGGTGTGTGATGATGTTAAGAAGCTCACTGACCTCAAGTCCTTCAAACACTAAAGCCCAACGACACAGATGGTAAGTCAACAGGACCTCCCAGGTGCAACTTCAATTACACTAAATACTGAGGCTCAACACACACACACACACACACACACACACAGAGAAAAAAAACAATATACAATGTAAAGCAAAAATATGTGGTTCTTCTGAAGACACCGCCCCCCAAATCGTCACAATTTACAGTGTAGCAAAAAAATAAAAAAGTAAAATAGACAAGTCCCACTTTGTAAGAGTGATGTTGTCCACATACATTATTTAACCATGAAAATAACTTTACAATCCACTACAGCATTTCCAGCTTCACCTGCTAGGGTCAGCACCACCTTCCACATCTGTCATGTGCTTCTAAATAGAAAGCTGCTAAATATATCACACACACTCTCTCTCCACCATTAACCACATGGGGGTTGGAACTGTCCATATTAGTCTTGCCCTACTGAAGTTGTTTTACCATTTCTATTTGTGTTGTACTTTCAAGTCCAATAAAAGCACTTTGTTTTGAACAGATGGGACATAGAAGTATTGAGTGTGCAGGTTAGGAATTCCACAATCACCTACCTGACAAACTTTTTGGTGAGCTGCTCCACAAAGCCATAGATCTCATGCCAGTGTGCCGACACGCTGCCCGACCTGCACACACCACAATGTCCATCAACTTTATAATCATTTGTCCTGATGTTCAATATTACAAGCAGCATTTCATTGTTCTACCATACCAGTGGTGGGCCAGCAACACCTTCTCTGCTGGCCTAACAACCACAAATCATCATCATAATTAAAGATACAATTATTTTTATTTTTAATTCCCCTAAATATGTAAAAGTATTCATATTGTCTTCATGTCATATTATGCTCCTTCCACTGCTGTGGTTTTTACTTTATAGAGTTTGTATCCAATCAGAATTCAGCTAGCTTATGTTGCCATGCTGTACCAAATCTGCCTTCACAATCAACAATGTGTGTGCACTGTAAGTGGACGGACACATACAGTTGATAGACAGTTGCCATAGCCAATCAGATCAGGAGTTGTTGTCAGTAAGGTCTTCTAGATGGCCTCACCTTCAACGTGACATTTACGCATCCTGTGAATGGATACTCACCAGGACCGTTAGCGGAGGAATTTGAGAGCACATACAGTTGATAGACAGTTGTGATAGCCAATCTGATCAGGAGTTGTTGTCAGTAGCCTATCTAGGTAGTCTGATGTTAAAGAGACTGTGATTGGATACTCACTTGTCACTCCAAAGTGAGTATCCATTCACAAGTTGCAATTTAGCAGGAAGTGTTGCACCGTAGCCATACCGGGCTAGCAGAGCAGGAGAACAAATCGTTGATTAGGTGGCAGTTATATATTTGCAAGGCCATTTTCAAGAAGGATATTTAAAGAGAAACTACATCTTGTGAGACCATGTCAGCCAACCCCGGAAGCTAGCTCAGCTGTTCTGGCGATGAAATGCCAGATTGTAAATAATGTAAATAATTCAATGTGATTATCTTGTGTGATGACTGTATTATGATGATAGTATATATGATAGTATATATCTGTATCATGAATCAATTTAAGTGGACCCCGACTTAAACAAGTTGAAAAACTTATTCGGGTGTTACCATTTAGTGGTCAATTGTACGGAATATGTACTTCACTGTGCAACCTACTAATAAAAGTCTCAATCAATCAATGCTCGCCATTTCCACTGGAATGAAGCGACTACGAGGGTACCACTGGCTTATACGGCGTTGAATAGGTTCTAATTGTGAGTTCAATTATTTTATTTTTTCACTTTTAATATATTTATTGCCATTTTTATTTTGACAGTACCACATAAGATATGTTTTAATTGCATATGCGGGTTAATTGGTTTTTAAACGCGCCAGAAAATAACCGGTTTTGTACACTGTTGAAGTGGTTCAATCCCCAGTAGTGTGTAAATGTGTTTGTGTATAGTATTTCTCCAGCAATGGTCATGTGGTGACATCATGATGCTATTTTGAGAGGTAATCATTGAAGTCATCACTGAAGGCCTAGGTGGGAAACTCACGGCCCACCACTGTGTTATATACACTGTTTAAATAATATGCAGTGTAAACTACCAACACAATCACAATATAGTACAGTATGCATATTGTCTGTGTCAACCAAAACCATACTTGCCAACCTTGAGACCTCCGATTCCGGGAGGTGGGGGGTAGGGGATGTGGGGTGGGGCGTGGTTAAGAGGCGAGGAGTATATTTACAGCTAGAATTCACCAACTGAGTATTTCATATATATATATATATATATATATATATATATATATATATATATATATATATATATATATATATATATATATATATATATATGAAATACTTGACTTTCAGTGAATTCTGGCTATATATATTTATTTCATTATACATATAAATAAAAGAAATACTTGAATTTCAGTGCTCCGGAGGCTATCCAGTAGATGGCAGTATTGTCCTGTTTAAGAGTGTCACAACATTGCTGTTTACGGCAGACGAACTGCTTTACGGTAGACGAAAACGTGACGTGTGTTGTGTGTTGTTACCGCGCTGGGAGGACGATAATGAAAGTGCCTAACAATAAACCCACATAAGAAACCAAGAACTCACCCTTCATCATTCTACAGTTATAACATGATTGGGCAGGCACGCTGTTTATATCGTAGGAAAGCGGATGTGAAAACAGACTGTCCCCACTCAGGTCCGCATTGAGCTGGAGGGGGCGTGGCCTCCAGCTCCGGCTGAATTCCGGGAGTTTATCGGGAGAGGCGCTGAATTCCGGGAGTCTCCCGGTAAAACCGGGAGGGTTGGCAAGTATGAGTCCAAAACTGACAATTCTGACATTTTTGATGCAACTCCAGCATTGGATTCTGCAGGTGTACCTAACGCTTTGGTCAGGTATTATGGGTGAGGGCGGACCTACGTCACTTCCGCCTACCAATCCCCTAGCAACCGGGAATTGGTTGAAAACAAAGCAGCTCACAGCGAACACAGCATTGACAGAAAAAGCATTTAACGAGCGTTGTGGCTTGGAAGTCGGCGTTAAATCCTTCATTTACGCATTTTTACTTATTCGATTATCGTGTGGAAAAAACGAAAATGTATTATTTGCGTCAGACTCGTCTCAGTGAACTTTAAAGCTTCTCAGGCTTAGCTTAGCTTGCTAGTTAGCTTAGCCTGCGCGCTACTAAGAAAGAGACGCGGAAGTTATCAACAACAAGATCAAGTGTTAGTGTATAAAATATTGAGAGATTTGAGGGCTACATGTATTGAATGGCAACATGAAAATTATAGGCTTTATTGGTTTTTAAAAACCCAACTGTTAAGTGCAAATTTAAACGAAACCGGTTTTCGAAAATAACTAGCTAGGCTATAGACTATATAGTATATTACTTAACTTAATCCTCTTCTTCTCGGATGGGAAATAAGGCTTCGACGCCATTCATCTCGCTGCTGTGCTAGTCTCTGTGCCTCGCCCCATGTAAGCTTCATCTCTTTCAGCTCCCCTTCAACTGTTCTTCGCCAGGTGTTCTTTGGCCGCCCTGGCTTACGTTTTCCCGGTGGTGTCCATCTTAACGCTGCCTTTGGTATCCTCTCGTTGTCCGCTTTTCCAAAATAGCTAGCTAGGCTATAGACTATATAGTATATACCGCATGTTATTTTTGTACAACAACAACTTCAGCTGTCGAACGTTATAAGGTACAAATTCAACAAGTACAACATTAGCACGGACGTATAGCCAAGTTGTGGTTAAGAAGGTGGATTTTTGTTCCTTATATTTACCAGAAACGAAGTGATCCGAACACACGACCCGGGACTTTGGGGGACTCCAGTGAGAACCGTCCTCGTTTTCCCGGTGTAAAGCTGCGAGCCATTTGTCTCGTCTCTGTGGGCTTTTATCACGCTTTGGCAGAACAAAATACAACCTTGGTTTTCCCTGTTTCCAGTTGTGGTTAGCACAACCAAAAACAACACAGTTTTTCGGCATTTTGGAAGCAGAATGACGGGTTTAACCAGCGTAGGTCGACAGGTTAAAGAGTAATGGCGACGGTTTGTTTTCAACGCCAGTCTGGTGGCTATGGCTCGAAGAACCCGTATGTAGCTCAGTTGCCCGGATGTCGGCGCTCACCCATTGACAGTTTGCTGCAGGTTGTCTATAGTCAAATGAGGGCTGCAGCTGAATATACAATTGAAATACACATAAATGACTGTTAATTTCACATAAAACATGAAGTAAGGTCACAATTGCAAACACAAAGTTACAATACACCGACATTGTGCAGCTACTTCAGAGAACACTTTGTCGAGATGCGTGCAATTGTTGTGCAGCTGCAAGTTGCAGTGCAGCAGCAAGTCAAACACAACCATACATGGACACTGACTGAGCAGCCTGGACGCGCAACTTTCAAGTCATCCTCACCTGTCCAACACAAAATAAACATCGAATGCACCATTGCAGGACTCGTCGTCAATGTCCGTCAACGTTGGCTTCACCAAAACAATTATTATTAATAAAATCAATGGGCAGCAGATCCATAAACGACCCATAATCCGACACACAACCGAGTGTTCTCCTCACGATCAAATGTTTTCTTGGTATGAATCCATCATCTTCATTGTGGGCTTCATGTTCGCCAGTGGTGCGTTCAAGTGCCTCACATCTCATACACCGACAGCACCGCCCGCTCTGGATGTCAAAGTTAAAGCCCCAGTGGTGCGTTCAAGTGCCTCACATCTCATACACCGACAGCACCGCCCTCTCTGGATTTCAAAGTTAAAGCCCCAGTGGTGCGTTCAAGTGCCTCACATCTCATACACCGACAGCACCGCCCTCTCTGGATTTCAAAGTTAAAGCCCCCCTGCTATTCAACGTTACAATAAAACTCGATTTTCATCATTTTATTGTTGCAGGTTCTGCCCACAAACACACAGACAACATTAAGTACATATGCACAATTATATGATGTGCTCATATGCATTTATTTGTGTACGTGTGTGTGTGTGTGTGCGTGTGTGTGTGTGCGTGTGTGCGTGTGCGCGTGTACAAAAACAAAACAAACATGTACTTTCTTTTATTTTGAAATATATTACACTCACATCAGTACATTACATTTCCTGTTTGTTGTAAAAATGTGACTTGACTGTTGAGTGCTGAAACAGCTGACACTATTACCAACATAAAGGGTGACTGAGTGGGACACAAACTATGCAAAGACACTATTATCAACATAAAGGGTGACTGAGTGGGACACCAACTATGCAAAGACACTATTATCAACATAAAGGGTGACTGAGTGGGACACCAACTATGCAAAGACACTATTACCAACATAAAGGGTGACTGAGTGGGACACCAACTATGCAAAGACACTATTATCAACATAAAGGGTGACTGAGTGGGACACCAACTATGCAAAGACACTATTATCAACATAAAGGGTGACTGAGTGGGACACAAACTATGCAAAGACACTATTATCAACATAAAGGGTGACTGAGTGGGACACCAACTATGCAAAGACACTATTATCAACATAAAGGGTGACTGAGTGGGACACAAACTATGCAAAGACACTATTATCAACATAAAGGGTGACTGAGTGGGACACAAACTATGCAAAGACACTATTATCAACATAAAGGGTGACTGAGTGGGACACCAACTATGCAAAGACACTATTATCAACATAAAGGGTGACTGAGTGGGACACAAACTATGCAAAGACACTATTACCAACATAAAGGGTGACTGAGTGGGACACCAACTATGCAAAGACACTATTATCAACATAAAGGGTGACTGAGTGGGACACAAACTATGCAAAGACACTATTACCAACATAAAGGGTGACTGAGTGGGACACCAACTATGCAAAGACACTATTATCAACATAAAGGGTGACTGAGTGGGACACCAACTATGCAAAGACACTATTATCAACATAAAGGGTGACTGAGTGGGACACAAACTATGCAAAGACACTATTACCAACATAAAGGGTGACTGAGTGGGACACCAACTATGCAAAGACACTATTATCAACATAAAGGGTGACTGAGTGGGACACAAACTATGCAAAGACACTATTATCAACATAAAGGGTGACTGAGTGGGACACCAACTATGCAAAGACACTATTATCAACATAAAGGGTGACTGAGTGGGACACAAACTATGCAAAGACACTATTACCAACATAAAGGGTGACTGAGTGGGACACCAACTATGCAAAGACACTATTATCAACATAAAGGGTGACTGAGTGGGACACAAACTATGCAAAGACACTATTACCAACATAAAGGGTGACTGAGTGGGACACCAACTATGCAAAGACACTATTATCAACATAAAGGGTGACTGAGTGGGACACAAACTATGCAAAGACACTATTACCAACATAAAGGGTGACTGAGTGGGACACCAACTATGCAAAGACACTATTATCAACATAAAGGGTGACTGAGTGGGACACAAACTATGCAAAGACACTATCATCAACATAAAGGGTGACTGAGTGGGACACAAACTATGCAAAGACACTATTATCAACATGAAGGGTGACTGAGTGGGACACAAACTATGCAAAGACACTATCATCAACATAAAGGGTGACTGAGTGGGACACAAACTATGCAAAGACACTATTATTAACATAAAGGGTGACTGAGTGGGACACAAACTATGCAAAGACACTATTATCAACATAAAGGGTGACTGAGTGGGACACAAACTATGCAAAGACACTATTATCAACATAAAGGGTGACTGAGTGGGACACAAACTATGCAAAGACACTATTACCAACAAAAAGGGTGACTGAGTGGGACACAAACTATGCAAAGACACTATTATCAACATAAAGGGTGACTGAGTGGGACACCAACTATGCAAAGACACTATTATCAACATAAAGGGTGACTGAGTGGGACACCAACTATGCAAAGACACTATTATCAACATAAAGGGTGACTGAGTGGGACACCAACTATGCAAAGACACTATTATCAACATAAAGGGTGACTGAGTGGGACACAAACTATGCAAAGACACTATTACCAACATAAAGGGTGACTGAGTGGGACACCAACTATGCAAAGACACTATTATCAACATAAAGGGTGACTGAGTGGGACACAAACTATGCAAAGACACTATCATCAACATAAAGGGTGACTGAGTGGGACACAAACTATGCAAAGACACTATTACCAACAAAAAGGGTGACTGAGTGGGACACAAACTATGCAAAGACACTATTATCAACATAAAGGGTGACTGAGTGGGACACCAACTATGCAAAGACACTATTATCAACATAAAGGGTGACTGAGTGGGACACAAACTATGCAAAGACACTATTATCAACATAAAGGGTGACTGAGTGGGACACAAACTATGCAAAGACACTATTATCAACATAAAGGGTGACTGAGTGGGACACCAACTATGCAAAGACACTATCATCAACATAAAGGGTGACTGAGTGGGACACAAACTATGCAAAGACACTATTATCAACATAAAGGGTGACTGAGTGGGACACAAACTATGCAAAGACACTATCATCAACATAAAGGGTGACTGAGTGGGACACAAACTATGCAAAGACACTATTATCAACATAAAGGGTGACTGAGTGGGACACCAACTATGCAAAGACACTATTATCAACATAAAGGGTGACTGAGTGGGACACAAACTATGCAAAGACACTATTATCAACATAAAGGGTGACTGAGTGGGACACAAACTATGCAAAGACACTATTATCAACATAAAGGGTGACTGAGTGGGACACCAACTATGCAAAGACACTATCATCAACATAAAGGGTGACTGAGTGGGACACAAACTATGCAAAGACACTATTATCAACATAAAGGGTGACTGAGTGGGACACCAACTATGCAAAGACACTATCATCAACATAAAGGGTGACTGAGTGGGACACAAACTATGCAAAGACACTATTATCAACATAAAGGGTGACTGAGTGGGACACCAACTATGCAAAGCCTGGACGAGCACCTGTCGTGGCAGATGACTATAATTATCCTTTGGAATGAAACTTAGTGATTAGAATGTTCTTGATGAAACAGCACTTGAATTTCAGTTGATATGTAAGACACTGCAAAGTCTGCAGGACAAAGAAATACAAATAGATCCAGATGGAAAGAAAAGGAGCAAAAGTAGCATTTAGTTGTATTGAGTCATGACAAGTAAATCCAGTGTTCCTCTCCAGAGATACGCTGACTAGATTCGTTGTGGGAAGCATTTATGTTAACGTGAGCTCTATAATAAATGGACATAATGTTAACGTGAGCTCTATAATAAATGGACATAATGTTAACGTGAGCTCTATAATAAATGGACATAATGTTAACGTGAGCTCTATAATAAATGGACATAATGTTAACGTGAGCTCTATAATAAATGGACATAATGTTAACGTGAGCTCTATAATAAATGGACATAATGTTAACGTGAGCTCTATAATAAATGGACATAATGTTAACGTGAGCTCTATAATAAATGGACATAATGTTAACGTGAGCTCTATAATAAATGGACATAATGTTAACGTGAGCTCTATAATAAATGGACATAATGTTAACGTGAGCTCTATGATAAATGGACATAATGTTAACGTGAGCTCTATAATAAATGGACATAATGTTAACGTGAGCTCTATAATAAATGTACATAATGTTAACGTGAGCTCTATAATAAATGGACATAATGTTAACGTGAGCTCTATAATAAATGGACATAATGAGGTCTCCTCTCAACACCATGAGGACATGGCGTGTAGAATCATGTCATTTGTAGGCTCCCCCTTGGAGACGTGTGTTATTGATCTGTGTTTAGTTTGTGGGTGTAACGTTACGCTGCTGGCCCCAACCTCCTGCTCTCCCCTCTTTTCTTCCAACTCATGTCCACCCAGGGCCCCAGAGGGTATGCATAAGCGTGTCCATGCACACACTGAAA
Source organism: Entelurus aequoreus (assembly GCF_033978785.1). Classification (NCBI taxonomy): domain Eukaryota; kingdom Metazoa; phylum Chordata; class Actinopteri; order Syngnathiformes; family Syngnathidae; genus Entelurus; species Entelurus aequoreus. Next base: position 49,623,787 of record NC_084751.1, read on the forward strand.
GGGCGGAACATTATGTGCAGCCAAAATACATTACAATAACTTAACACTATTGGACAAAAAAGTGGTTCAGTGCATTTTTGTTGTGTTAGTAGAATGTAATCTCATTTAGCAGGTTTACTGGAATGAAACCCAGCCTTGACAAACATCATTTAATTGTCAAATGTTTGTATGTTCTTAACTGGTTTGACCTGGGGGCTAACCTAGGAGGGTGGGACACACTCAAATATTATTACTGAAGTAGTAACCTTACTTTTGATTATATGGAATAATTATATCTAACCTACTTACAGTTACAACCTTGTCAAATGATATGAAACCATGTGTTAATCACAAATGTTGTTATTTATATCACACAAGAACCTTAAACTTAGGTCAAGATGATTAGAACAATTATTGCTAAGCTAATATATATACTGCAAAAGAAGAAATTCATAAATAACTGACAAAAAATCATTTACATACACAACTATGTTTATAAAACAAATACACTAGACTAGTGGTTGTCAAACTTCTTTTCACTAAGTTTCACCTCAGAAAACACTTGGCTTTCCAAGTAGTGTAGTAGACCTAAGTATTCATTAAGTACCACCATCATGTAGTGTAGTAGACCTAAGTATTCATTAAGTACCACCATCATGTAGTGTAGTAGACCTAAGTATTCATTAAGTACCACCATAATGTAGTGTAGTAGACCTAAGTATTCATTAAGTACCACCATAATGTAGTGTAGTAGACCTAAGTATTCATTAATTACCACCATAATGACAACATTAAATACAGTAGTGTAGTAGACCTAAGTATTCATTAAGTACCACCATGATGACATCATTAAATACAGTAGTGTAGTAGACCTAAGTATTCATTAAGTACCACCATGATGACATCATTAAATACAGTAGTGTAGTAGACCTAAGTATTCATTAAGTACCACCATAATGACAACATTAAATACAGTAGTGTAGTAGACCTAAGTATTCATTAAGTACCATCATAATGACAACATTAAATACAGTAGTGTAGTAGACCTAAGTATTCATTAAGTACCACCATAATGACAACATTAAATACAGTAGCGTAGTAGGCCTAAGTATTCATTAAGTACCATCATAATGACAACATTAAATACAGTAGCGTAGTAGACCTAAGTATTCATTAAGTACCACCATAATCATCAACATTACACTAAAGTAGCATAGTAGACCTAAGTATTTAATAAGTACCACCATAATCATCAACATTACACTAAAGTAGCATAGTAGACCTAAGTATTTAATAAGTACCACCATAATCATCAACATTACACTAAAGTAGCATAGTAGACCTAAGTATTTAATAAGTACCACCATAATCATCAACATTACACTAAAGTAGCATAGTAGACCTAAGTATTCATTAAGTACCACCATAATCATCAACATTACACTAAAGTAGCATAGTAGACCTAAGTATTTAATAAGTACCACCATAATCATCAACATCAAAATACAGTAGCGTAGTTGGCCTAAATAATCATTAAAAACAAGGCAGAGGTTTTAATGATGAATATTTTTGGCCACTGTAACATTACACACAGTTTGAATAGTAACACTGTTTTTGAATATCTAATGAAGTGATTCTCTGGCATACCACTAGTTGGAGCTCACGTATCACGAGTGGTACAGTTTGAGAGTCACTGAGATCAACTGAATTAATATTGAATATGTTTCTTAACTAAACTTCCAATACAATTAAAGTGCAAATGAAATACAGCTTCAGCACTTTAGTGTACTTAACACAATTCTGTATGACTTTAGCTCCACACTTCTTCTGTTTGTTGGATGTTTCCATTACTGCCACAAGTGGTGGACAAGTGTATTACAATGAAGTCCGGCTGCACAGCTGCCAAAGACCTACTGTATCTTCTAAGATACGCTGTTGTAGCTCAGTGATTGTGTGTACTTGCTATGCAGGCTCTTTCCTTCATTACATTTCTACTATTGAGTTTCCTATTTTCAAACACAGTCTTAATGTTCCAACTGTGTCATACACGGTACTTGCTAAATAAAACCTCTGCCTTGTTTAATGACTACTTAGGCCTACTATGCTACTGTCTTGGTACTTAGAAAGCCAAAGGTTCTTGGTAAAAAATACAATAAAAAGTTTAAGAGCCACTGTTCTAACATATAGAACATGATTGTAGTGGACTAAAATATGTTTTAAGTTTTCCAAAGATATAATAATTAAAATCATATTCAAGACAGTTAGATCGTATTTTAAATATTAAAGATATATTTTCAATTATAATTCTGTTTCTTTGCTGATTGGCTGGGATAAATCACATGGTGGCACTGTAGTGTCCTCTAAAGATGATTATTGTCTATTTGACGCAGTGCATCCTAATAAATGAATAGAATAAGGTTTTATCTTTATTTCAAAAGGTCAATTGTCGTCGATGACTTGCAGTTTTTCTAGTTAGCAGAAGAGTGTGGATGTGCACTGACGGACTTTGGCCACTAGATGGCAGCAGAGCTCATTCTTTACTATGAATAGCAAACAAACAGGCTTTGTAATTGTTGCCGAGGTATTGTGTCGGTGGTGTATTATCGAACAAACATGCCGCATGTGTGCAACTAACTGGACATGTGAAGCCACGGAGGCATGGCTGGATGCGCCGAACAACAAGAAGAGCGACATTGGGACTCCTAAGATTAAAGATTAACGGTCAGTGAGTTTTAGCTGCCCGACATGATGCCTGTTAGTCTCTGTTAGCATCCTGCTAACTAGTGCTACTATGTCTTTCTCTTCTTCTTACATATGTCTTTATAGTGCTACTATGTATTCCTCTTCTTCTTACATATGTCTTTATAGTGCTACTATGTATTCCTCTTCTTCTTACATATGTCTTTATAGTGCTACTATGTCTTCTTCTTACATATATCTTTATAGTGCAACTATATCTTCTTCTTACATATGTCTTTATAGTGCAACTATATCTCCTTCTTACATATGTCTTTATAGTGCAACTATATCTCCTTCTTACATATGTCTTTATAGTGCAACTATGTCTTCTTCTTCTTCTTACATATGTCTTTATAGTGCAACTATATCTTCTTCTTACATATGTCTTTATAGTGCAACTATATCTTCTTCTTGTCCTCCAACTGTCTGTTGTAATAAGGCTCAGATAGAAAATATAAACATTTTAATTCTGTCACAAGCTGCTTGATGTTCTAATGATTCATCAAACTATGTTGACTTTGTGTGCTTCTTTCTCACATTTGTCTCATTAATGCCTTCCTACATCATTAGAGGTAGTTGTATACTAAATCATCTTACATCATTAGGGGTAGTTGTATACTAAATCATTATTAATGCCTTCCTACATTAATAGAGGTAGTTGTATACTAAATCATTATTAATGCCTTCCTACATCATTAGGGGTAGTTGTATACTAAATCATTATTAATGCCTTCCTACATTAATAGAGGTAGTTATATACTAAATCATTATTAATGCCTTCCTACATCATTAGGGGTAGTTGTATACTAAATCATTATTAATGCCTTCCTACATCATTAGGGGTAGTTGTATACTACATCATTATTAATGCCTTCCTACATTAATAGAGGTAGTTGTATACTAAATCATTATTAATGCCTTCCTACATCATTAGGGGTAGTTGTATACTAAATCATTATTAATGCCTTCCTACATCATTAGAGGTATTTGTATACTAAATCATTATTAATGCCTTCCTACATTAATAGAGGTAGTTGTATACTAAATCATTATTAATGCCTTCCTACATTAATAGAGGTAGTTGTATACTAAATCATTATTAATGCCTTCCTACATCATTAGAGGTAGTTGTATACTAAATCATTATTAATGCCTTCCTACATTAATAGAGGTAGTTGTATACTAAATCATTATTAATGCCTTCCTACATCATAAGGGGTAGTTGTATACTAAATCATTATTAATGCCTTCCTACATTAATAGAGGTAGTTGTATACTAAATCATTATTAATGCCTTCCTACATTAATAGAGGTAGTTGTATACTAAATCATTATTAATGCCTTCCTACATCATTAGAGGTATTTGTATACTAAATCATTATTAATGCCTTCCTACATTAATAGAGGTAGTTGTATACTAAATCATTATTAATGCCTTCCTACATTAATAGAGGTAGTTGTATACTAAATCGTTATTAATGCCTTCCTACATCATTAGAGGTAGTTGTATACTAAATCATTATTAATGCCTTCCTACATTAATAGAGGTAGTTGTATACTAAATCATTATTAATGCCTTCCTACATCATAAGGGGTAGTTGTATACTAAATCATTATTAATGCCTTCCTACATTAATAGAGGTAGTTGTATACTAAATCATTATTAATGCCTTCCTACATTAATAGAGGTAGTTGTATACTAAATCATTATTAATGCCTTCCTACATCATTAGAGGTAGTTGTATACTAAATCATTATTAATGCCTTCCTACATTAATAGAGGTAGTTGTATACTAAATCATTATTAATGCCTTCCTACATTAATAGAGGTAGTTGTATACTAAATCATTATTAATGCCTTCCTACATCATAAGGGGTAGTTGTATACTAAATCATTATTAATGATTAATGCCTTCCTACATCATCAAGTGGTTGAATAGTCAATCATTGACAAATGTGCAATCGTGCATTTGACCATTTAATTTAAAACATAGAATGATGTTCTTCACTACTATACAACAATAGTGCAGCAGCAGCTAATTGCCACTAGAAAATGATGAAGTATAATCTTATAAACTTACTTTTTTCAGTTCCCTTTGTGGCGGTGGAGACGCTGGGCAGAAGATGGCGTTGAAGATGCCCAAGAAGACAGCTCACTACATGGAGCTGGGCAGCAAGCAGCAGTGGCCAGTCCTCAGTCCACAGAGGATCAGACTCTACACTTACCAACAAATCCCCCTCTTCCTTCGAGAGAACCCCTTCATCACAGACGGCTACCGAGCACACCTGCCTTCCAAACTCTGCCTGAAGAGGTGACACTTCTGCTTCAAGGCTTTGTGGCGCTGCTTGTGTGTGTGTCGCTGCTTGTGTGTGTGTCGCTGCTTGTTTGTGTGTCGCTGCTTGTTTGTGTCGCTGCTTGTTTGTGTGTCGCTGCTTGTTTGTGTGTCGCTGCTTGTTTGTGTCGCTGCTTGTTTGTGTCGCTGCTTGTTTGTGTGTCGCTGCTTGTTTGTGTGTCGCTGCTTGTTTGTGTGTCGCTGCTTGTTTGTGTGTCGCTGCTTGTTTGTGTGTCGCTGCTTGTTTGTGTCGCTGCTTGTTTGTGTCGCTGCTTGTTTGTGTGTCGCTGCTTGTTTGTGTGTCGCTGCTTGTTTGTGTGTCGCTGCTTGTTTGTGTGTCGCTGCTTGTTTGTGTCGCTGCTTGTTTGTGTCGCTGCTTGTTTGTGTCGCTGCTTGTTTGTGTGTCGCTGCTTGTTTGTGTGTCGCTGCTTGTTTGTGTCGCTGCTTGTTTGTGTCGCTGCTTGTTTGTGTCGCTGCTTGTTTGTGTGTCGCTGCTTGTTTGTGTGTCGCTGCTTGTTTGTGTTGCTGCTTGTTTGTGTGTCGCTGCTTGTTTGTGTGTCGCTGCTTGTTTGTGTGTCGCTGCTTGTTTGTGTGTCGCTGCTTGTTTGTGTCGCTGCTTTTTTGTGTGTCGCTGCTTGTTTGTGTGTCGCTGCTTGTTTGTGTGTCGCTGCTTGTTTGTGTGTCGCTGTGATAAACTTGATCGTGTCTTTCCAGTATTTGTGTCATGTCTCATGTCTAATGATAAACTTGACTGTGTCTTTCCAGTATTTGTCTGATGTCTAATGATAAACTTGACTGTGTCTTTCCAGTATTTGTCTGATGTCTAATGTCTAATGATAAACTTGACTGTGTCTTTCCAGTATTTGTGTCATGTCTAATGATAACGTTGACTGTGTCTTTCCAGTATTTGTCTGATGTCTAATGTCTAATGATAAACTTGACCGTGTCTTTCCAGTATTTGTGTCATGTCTAATGATAAACTTGACTGTGTCTTTCCAGTATTTGTGTCATGTCTAATGATAAACTTGACTGTGTCTTTCCAGTATTTGTGTCATGTCTAATGATAAACTTGACCGTGTCTTTCCAGTATTTGTGTCATGTCTAATGATAAACTTGACTGTGTCTTTCCAGTATTTGTGTCATGTCTAATGATAAACTTGACTGTGTCTTTCCAGTATTTGTGTCATGTCTAATGATAAACTTGACTGTGTCTTTCCAGTATTTGTGTCATGTCTAATGATAACGTTGACTGTGTCTTTCCAGTATTTGTCTGATGTCTAATGTCTAATGATAAACTTGACCGTGTCTTTCCAGTATTTGTGTCATGTCTAATGAGACGGTGAATATTTGGACCCACCTGTTGGGGTTCATTCTCTTCTTCTCCCTTGGAGTCAACGACTTCAAATCAGTGTTGCCGGCCTCGGGAGCTAACCAGGAGGACTATGTCATCTACACTATAGGACTGTTTTGCTTCCAGGTAACATATCAACATGCACACTTTAGGTTAAAGTGGCTTGGACAGTCAGGGTCAGGCTCCACTGTCTTATTTGCTCAAATGTTGGCCTTATTCAACTGCAAAGATTATTACACTTCCTGGCATAAAAACATAATTTAGATATCTTTCACAAAATAAAAATGTTATTATTTATTTGGCAAATGGTAAACTGAAACAACTAAGTAAACTTGTTCCAAATATATAAACCATAGATATGCATATTTTAAATGACTTCTTTTGGCCTTAAAACAGCTTGCAAAATGTACGTTTTCTGTTCAGGAATGCAATTAAATAACTCTTAATTTCACAAAAATAATCATGTGCTTCACTACTTATTTATTCCAACATCATTTTGGTTAGAATGTCTACATTCTGGTGGAGGAAAAGAATTACAAAAACAAAAATGTATTCTAATTATTTGGTAGGGATTTCAATCTTGTATGTATGTTGGATGTATGATGTATGTATGTTGTATGTATGTTGGATGTATGTTGGACGTATGTATGTTGGATGTACGATGTATGTATGTTGGATGTATGTTGGATGTATGTGTGTTGGATGTATGTATGTTGTATGTATGTTGGATGTATGTATGTTGGATGTATGTATGCATGTATGTTGGATGTATGTATGTTGGATGTATGTATGTTGTATGTATGTTGGATGTATGTATGTTGGATGTATGTATGTATGTATGTTGGATGTATGATGTATGTATGTTGGATGTATGTATGTTGGATGTATGTATGTATGTATGTTGGATGTATGATGTATGTATGTTGGATGTATGTGCAATGAATACACATTTGCTCTTCATAATTAAAAATACTTTTAAAACATCAATTCCAGAAAATTATGAATTGATTCAGAATCTGATTATAATAAGAATTGCGATTCAGGTGTGAATCGATTGTTTCCCAGCACCCCGAATATTTCGGTTAGGACTGCACGATTTTGACCAAAAATGCAATCCATTAATTTCACAATGTTAGAAAACACTAATCCTGAAATGCTAAACAAACATCATACAAATATTTAAAGACAAATCTTTGTGTCTTTTTCCATTATTTCTATCAACATTTTCTCCTTTTCTCCTTACTTTGTGCATTTTGCTCTGGTTTTCCATTTTTTAATGGGGTTTTTTCCATGTAAATTGTGCCACAGATCCGTAGTTCCCCAAATGGCAGCCAGGACACACTTTGAACATCTCAGGTTTTCAGATTGTATACGTCTTGCCAAAACCCCCAATAGGGTGTGTTTTTGATACATCATGATTATTACGGTAAATCACTTGCTTGAAATAACTTCAAACATTTTTTGAAATGTTATTGTCAGAATCTCATCTACGTACACAAACATGTTTTAGTTAAAACAGCTCATTTATTTGCTCAAAACTTGTTAACAGTATTATTTTAAGCTTTTCATTGGATGGCAAAAATATATTAGCATACCATACAGTGTATATTTTCTAATAGATGTATTGATCATTTGCCAGTACAATGAAGTTAATGTCATGATATGATTTGTATGGATATACTAAAACAAACCTACTGTGTAACCACCTTTGCTATGAGACGTCATAACAGAAGTTCATTACCTTCTGTTTCCTAAAACAGGTTCATTCAGTCCACCCCTGTCACCCAGGTGTGTAACCTGTCTGCCTTGCCTCTTAAATAGCTTTCATAGGAGTGTCGGCAGTTTGTGGATTGTACAGTAGTAGAACCAGTTTGACACACTCAAGTGGTCAGTTTGTGGATTGTACAGTAGTATAACCAGTTTGACACACTCAAGTGGTCAGTTTGTGGATTGTACAGTAGTAGAACCAGTTTGACACACTCAAGTGGTCAGTTTGTGGATTGTACAGTAGTAGAACCAGTTTGACACACTCAAGTGGTCAGTTTGTGGATTGTACAGTAGTAGAACCAGTTTGACACACTCAAGTGGTCAGTTTGTGGATTGTACAGTAGTAGAACCAGTTTGACACACTCAAGTGGTCAGTTTGTGGATTGTACAGTAGTAGAACCAGTTTGACACACTCAAGTGGTCAGTTTGTGGATTGTACAGTAGTAGAACCAGTTTGACACACTCAAGTGGTCAGTTTGTGGATTGTACAGTAGTAGAACCAGTTTGACACACTCAAGTGGTCAGTTTGTGGATTGTACAGTAGTAGAACCAGTTTGACACACTCAAGTGGTCAGTTTGTGGATTGTAACCGGCTTGACACACTCAAGTGGTCAGTTTGTGGATTGTACAGTAGTAGAACCAGTTTGACACACTCAAGTGGTCAGTTTGTGGATTGTACAGTAGTAGAACCAGTTTGACACACTCAAGTGGTTAGTTTGTGGATTGTACAGTAGTAGAACCAGTTTGACACACTCAAGTGGTCAGTTTGTGGATTGTACAGTAGTAGAACCAGTTTGACACACTCAAGTGGTCAGTTTGTGGATTGTACAGTAGTAGAACCGGCTTGACACACTCAAGTGGTCAGTTTGTGGATTGTAACCGGCTTGACACACTCAAGTGGTCAGTTTGTGGATTGTACAGTAGTAGAACCGGCTTGACACACTCAAGTGGTCAGTTTGTGGATTGTACAGTAGTAGAACCAGTTTGACACACTCAAGTGGTCAGTTTGTGGATTGTACAGTAGTAGAACCAGTTTGACACACTCAAGTGGTCAGTTTGTGGATTGTACAGTAGTAGAACCAGTTTGACACACTCAAGTGGTCAGTTTGTGGATTGTACAGTAGTAGAACCAGTTTGACACACTCAAGTGGTCAGTTTGTGGATTGTACAGTAGTAGAACCAGTTTGACACACTCAAGTGGTCAGTTTGTGGATTGTACAGTAGTAGAACCAGTTTGACACACTCAAGTGGTCAGTTTGTGGATTGTACAGTAGTAGAACCAGCTTGACACACTCAAGTGGTCAGTTTGTGGATTGTACAGTAGTAGAACCGGCTTGACACACTCAAGTGGTCAGCAGAGGGCAATAAGTACGTTTGTGCTTATTTGTATGATTTTGTTAAGTTGACTATATGACAAAAGTTACATGTCAGTGTATGAAATTGCACTGTGAGCATATCAACAAACATGTGTGGTTGTATTAGTAAAGGTTGTGTTTACCTTCCCAGGTGTGCATGTTGTGTTCTGTGGGTTATCATCTGTTCTCATGCCACCGGTCAGAGAAGACCAGTCGTCGCTGGTTGGCCTTGGACTACGCAGGAATTTGTGTTGGCATCTTGGGATGTTATGTGCCTGGACTCTTTTACGCCTTCTACTGCAACCTTGTAAGTCTTATTCTTCCTTCTTTATGCTGACAAGTCAACCAGCTCTCACAAAAGCCTTAAATGATCTTTGTTGGACAGTTTTGGCGGCAGGTCTACCTCATGACGGTGCTGTCCCTGCTCCTGGCAGTCTTCTGCACCCAGGTTCACCCACATTATCTCAGCAGGGACTGGCGCTGGATCAGGATGACCATCTTCTCCTGCATGGTTGGCATCAGTGTGGTTCCGGCGGCCCACTGGGTGTGGCTCAATGGGGGGTTTACCTCCTATATTGTTCAGGTCAGCAAATCATCTTCATGCCACATGAACTTTACCAAGACGTATGGATGTCCTGAGGGTAGCGTTACTTGTTTTTCTGTTTCCTGCTTCAAGTCATTAGTGAGTGACCAAGTCAACACACTTGGACTTGCCTATGTTTTACACAAACCTTGCATTTTCTTGTATGTACAGCACTTCTTTCCTCGAATGATCATCATGTACCTGATTGCTGGATCTGCCTTCTTATTCTACCTTACCAAGATCCCTGAGCGCTACTTCCCTGGTGAGTTTTCTCTCAGCGAGCAGATGATGCACTAACAAACAAGTCAGAGACGGTGGTAAGGTCACTAACAAACAAGTCAGAGACGGTGGTAAGGTCACTAACAAACAAGTCAGAGACGGTGGTAAGGTCACTAACAAAACAAGTCAGAGACGGTGGTAAGGTCACTAACAAACAAGTCAGAGAGGGTGGTGAGGTCACTAACAAACAAGTCAGAGACGGTGGTAAGGTCACTAACAAACAAGTCAGAGACGGTGGTAAGGTCACTAACAAACAAGTCAGAGAGGGTGGTGAGGTCACTAACAAACAAGTCAGAGACGGTGGTAAGGTCACTAACAAACAAGTCAGAGACGGTGGTAAGGTCATTAACAAACAAGTCAGAGACGGTGGTAAGGTCACTAACAAACAAAAACAAGTCAGAGACGGTGGTAAGGTCACTAACAAACAAGTCAGAGACGGTGGTAAGGTCACTAACAAACAAAAACAAGTCAGAGAGGGTGGTAAGGTCACTAACAAACAAGTCAGAGGCGGTGGTAAGGTCACTAACAAACAAGTCAGAGAGGGTAGTAAGGTCACTAACAAACAAGTCAGAGAGGGTGGTAAGGTCACTAACAAACAAGTCAGAGACGGTCAATGACACGACAATCATTTGGCCATGAAGCAAATATAAAACATGGAAAGTTGGAGTGTCCCGATACAACTTTTTAACTTCCTACACAATAGCAATATTGTAGCTTTGCATGTTCCCAATCACGCCTCTCCAGGTTTCACTGTCGTTGCCAACATGAGCGTTGAAGTCCCCCAGTAGGACCAGGGAATCACCCGGGCGAGCACTCTCCAGTACTCCCTCCAGTGTATCCAATAAGGGTGGCTACTCGGGTGGCTACCCGAAGGCGGAGGGAAGCTACCCTCTTGTCCACCGGGTTGAACTCCAAGGTGCAGGCTTTGAGCCGGGGGGGCAACAAGAATTCTACCCCAGCCCGTCGCCTCTCACTGCTGGCAACACCAGAGTGGAAGAGAGTCCAGCCCCTCTCCAGAGAACTGGTTCCAGAGCCCTTGCTGTGCGTTGAAGTGAGTCCGACTATATCTAGCCAGAACATCTCCACCTTGTGCACTAGCTCAGGCTCCTTCCCCCCCACCGAGGTGACGTTCCACGTCCCAAGTGCTAGCTTATGTAGCCGAGGATCGGACCACCAAGTGCCCTGCCTTCGGCTTCCGCCCAGCTCACACTGCATCCGACCTCTATGTCCCCTCCCATGAGTGGTGAGCCCATTAGAGGTGGGACCCACGTTGCCTCTTCAGGCTGTGCCTGGCCGGGCCCCATGGGGACAGGCCCGGCCATCAGACGCTCACTGTCGTGCCCCAACTCCGGGCCTGGCTCCAAAGGGGGTCCTGGTGACCCGCGTCCGGGTGAGGGAAATTGGAGTCTCGGTTTTTGTATTTCCATAGAAGTCTTCGAGCTGCTTTTTGTCTGGTCCCTCACCTAGTACCTGTTTGTCTTGGAGACCCTACCAGGGGGCATAGAGGCCCCCGGACAACATAGCTCCTAGGATCATTGGAGACACTACCAGGGGGCATAGAGGCCCCCGGACAACATAGCTCCTAGGATCATTGGAGACACTACCAGGGGGCATAGAGGCCCCCGGACAACATAGCTCCTAGGATCATTGGAGACACTACCAGGGGGCATAGAGGCCCCCGGACAACATAGCTCCTAGGATCATTGGAGACACTACCAGGGGGCATAGAGGCCCCCGGACAACATAGCTCCTAGGATCATTGGAGACATTACCAGGGGGCATAGAGGCCCCCGGACAACATAGCTCCTAGGATCATTGGAGACACTACCAGGGGGCATAGAGGCCCCCGGACAACATAGCTCCTAGGATCATTGGAGACATTACCAGGGGGCATAGAGGCCCCCGGACAACATAGCTCCTAGGATCATTGGAGACACTACCAGAGGGCATAGAGGCCCCCGGACAACATAGCTCCTAGGATCATTGGAGACACTACCAGAGGGCATAGAGGCCCCCGGACAACATAGCTCCTAGGATCATTGGAGACACTACCAGAGGGCATAGAGGCCCCCGGACAACATAGCTCCTAGGATCATTGGAGACACTACCAGGGGGCATAGAGGCCCCCCGGACAACATAGCTCCTAGGATCATTGGAGACACTACCAGGGGGCATAGAGGCCCCCGGACAACATAGCTCCTAGGATCATTGGAGACAACTACCAGAGGGCATAGAGGCCCCCGGACAACATAGCTCCTAGGATCATTGGAGACCCTACCAGAGGGCATAGAGGCCCCCGGACAACATAGCTCCTAGGATCATTGGAGACACTACCAGGGGGCATAGAGGCCCCCGGACAACATAGCTCCTAGGATCATTGGAGACCCTACCAGAGGGCATAGAGGCCCCCGGACAACATAGCTCCTAAACTCATTGGGACATGCAAACTCCTCTACCACCACAAGGTGGCATCTCAGAGAGCTTTATAATCATTTACCATGTAGACTGGCTCATAATAAGGTGAAATGCATCTGTTGTTGCCATGACAACCATAGACATGCTGTCTTCTAGCTAATAATGATCAATATTTCAACACCATGTTTCTTCATTGGCATGTTTTCACTCAGTCATTTGTCATTTTCACTCAGTCATCTGTCCTCAACATGTTCTCTTCCTAGGCCAGGTGAACTACATCGGTGCCAGTCACCAGGTGTGGCACATCCTGGTGGTTGTCATGTTCTACTGGTGGCATCAGACTGCAGTCGCCATCATGCAGTTCAGGCACAGCCAGGCCTGCTCCTCACAGACAAGATGATCAATCATGCAGTTCAGGCACAGCCAGGCCTGCTCCTCACAGACAAGATGATCAATCATGCAGCACAGCCAGGCCTGCTCCTCACAGACAAGATGATCAATCATGCAGTTCAGGCACAGCCAGGCCTGCTCCTCACAGACAAGATCAGGGGTCCCTAAACTTTTTGACTCGGGGGCCGCATTGGGTTAAAACAATTTGGCCGGGGGCCGGCTGGGCTGTATATATATATATATATACATTAGATATATATGTATATATACATAATATATATATTTTATATATATATATATATTAGATATATATAGCGCACTTTCGGCGTGCGCGATGATGTCATGTTATCAATGAGAAAATGCATTTTCAGACACTCTAATTTGCCTGAGCGTGTAGGAGACACCGCGAGTAGCAAGCGGTACAAAAGTGGATAAGAAAAGACAGAAAAAATAATATATATATATATTTTTTTTTTTATATTAATTTATTTATTTTTTTATACTTGGGACTTCCCGCGGGCCTGATTTTGGACGCCGAATCCGTCCGGCGGGCCGTAGTTAGGTGACCCCTGGACAAGATGGTCACTCACTGGAGCTGTTGATCAAGTCTCACTAGCAGGCACGTATCAACATGGTATCAACATGGTATCAACATGGTATCACCGCATGAAGACTTTCATTATGTACAGAAACATGTGCTTTATTTTGATGGTCATCATCTTCTCATGGCTGATTGACAAGGACACACTATTTGATTGAAGGAAGGAAGTAGCCATGAAGGAGACTTTTTCTACAATGCTGCCTCAAGTGTTCACAAGCATGAAGTGCATGTGTTTGTTGTGGAAAATGTGGTTGTTGTACAACATGTGTGTGTTTGTGCAACAATTGTGTGTTTGTGCAACATGTGTGTGTTTGTGCAACATGTGTGTGTTTGTGCAACATGTGTGTGTTTGTGCAATATGTGTGTGTTTGTGCACCATGTGTGTGTGTTTGTGCAACATGTGTGTGTTTGTGCACCATGTGTGTGTGTTTGTGCAACATGTGTGTGTTTGTACAACATGTGTGTGTTTGTGCAACATGTGTGTGTTTGTGCAACATGTGTGTGTTTGTGCAACATGTGTGTGTTTGTACAACATGTGTGTGTTTGTGCACCATGTGTGTGTTTGTGCAACATGTGTGTGTTTGTGCAACATGTGTGTGTTTGTGCAACATGTGTGTGTTTGTGCAACATGTGTGTGTTTGTGCAACATGTGTGTGTTTGTACAACATGTGTGTGTTTGTGCAACATGTGTGTGTTTGTACAACATGTGTGTGTTTGTGCAACATGTGTGTGTTTGTGCAACATGTGTGTGTTTGTGCAACATGTGTGTGTTTGTGCAACATGTGTGTGTTTGTGCAACATGTGTGTGTTTGTGCAACATGTGTGTGTTTGTACAACATGTGTGTGTTTGTGCAACATGTGTGTGTTTGTGCAACATGCTTCAAATGTTTGGAGACAAAGCTTGACAGTTTGATGATGGGAGTCAACATAGTATTAACTACATTGCTGTTAAAGGTGCTTGACAGTGGGATGGCTGTACTGGGAGTGTACTGGGAGTGTACTGGGTGTACTGGGAGTGTACTGGGAGTGTACTGGGAGTGTACTGGGAGTGTACTGGGTGTACTGGGAGTGTACTGGGAGTGTACTGGGAGTGTACTGGGTGTACTGGGAGTGTACTGGGAGTGTACTGGGAGTGTACTGGGTGTACTGGGAGTGTACTGGGTGTACTGGGAGTGTACTGGGAGTGTACTGGTTGTACTGGGAGTGTACTGGGAGTGTACTGGGTGTACTGGGAGTGTACTGGGTGTACTGGGAGTGTACTGGGAGTGTACTGGGAGTGTACTGGGTGTACTGGGAGTGTACTGGGAGTGTACTGGGAGTGTATTGGGTGTACTGGGAGTGTACTGGGAGTGTACTGGGTGTACTGGGAGTGTACTGGGAGTGTACTGGGTGTACTGGGAGTGTACTGGGAGTCAACATAGTAATAACTACATTGCTGTTAAAGGTGCTGCTTCAATGACCATTAAGCATGCTGCAATGATGTTATTAAAAGACAAATATAGACAGTTGTATATTGAATTATGTTATTAAGACAAATATAGACTTTTCTATATTGAATGATGTTATTAAAAGACAAATATAGACAGTTGTATATTGAATTATGTTATTAAGACAAATATAGACTTTTCTATATTGAATGATGTTATTAAAAGACAAATATAGACATTTCTATATTGAATGATGTTATTAAAAGACAAATATAGACAGTTGTATATTGAATGTGTACTCCTAGATCCGCACTCTTGCTATCATGTGCTCACTGTTCTGATGTTTCTGAGTACATGTCATTTGGAGCCTGCCTGCTTCTAAGTGCACCTTTAATGCTGAACTGTATTACAAAAGTGATTACCAATCTATTCCCCAGTCAGATATTCTACTCTACTCTATATCTAATGAAGGTTCTACATGTAAAGCACAGAAAGAGAACATTTATTTGACTAGAAATAAATTGGTTATTGAAGTTTCCATCAACACTACTAACAACCTGTAATGCTTTACTATAAAATATAAGTTTATAAAATACAAGTTTCCATCAACACTAACAACCTGTAATGCTTTACTATAAAATATAAGTTTATAAAAGATAAGTTCCCATCGTTACTACTAACAACCTGTAATGCTTTACTATAAAATATAAGTTTATAAAAGATAAGTTGCCATCATTACTACTAACAACCTGTAATGCTTTACAGATATGTATGTTTCTATGATTGAAGCAATTGTTTGCATGTTAGTTGGTGCTCCTCTTGCAGGCCAGCTGTGTGTAACATTGTCAGTCTTTGTTTGCTCTTATTCTGACACTAAAATATATACCACTCTCTTTATTTTTGCACCACAAGGCCACTATAATTGTGTGCTTGAAGAAACCAGATTCTTTTTTAGTACAAGACGAGAGTGTTGATGTTGCCTTTGAAAGTGTTATTAGTTTGGACCGTGAATCATCTTTTGTGCTCTTCTCCAATATGATCATGTACAATGAAGTACTGGCGGATTGAACATGAATAAAGAATGTTAATGGTGGGAGGTCTTCTCATTCCTATCTTTGAACAACAGAGGGCAGCGTTGTGATGATCAATGTTCAAATATGAAGTACTTGACCCTATTTTCTAGTTCATGTTAGCACATACAGTATGTTTGTGTCTTTGAACATTTTAATACACTTGCACTTAAAGTATATTTATCCATCCATCTTGTCCCTTACATATTTAATCATTATTGAAATATTTGTTCCTGACAATATGGCACTTGACACTTGTACAACAGTGATATATATTATATATATATATATATATATTATATATATATATATATATATATATATATATATATATATATATATATATATATATATATATATATATATATATATATTAAGATGAAGTAAAGAAGCCCCCATATGTAAATGAGGTGAGTTTGTGCTGCATGCTGACACCCAGAAGGATGTTTGACAAGACTATTTGGTGAAAGAATGCAAAATAGTACGTGCAGTTTGTGACATGTCAGCACTCTTGCCAAGTAAATCATCTTTGTTTGCACAACTTATTAACCACATCTTGTTCAAATGCTCCCTAGTGTGTGATGAGGTGGTGACTTGTCCAGGGTGTACCCTGCCTTCTGCCTGAATGCAGCTGGGAAAAGCTCCCATGACCCCGAAAGGGACAAGCGGTATAAAATGGATGGATGAAATAAATGTTGAATATTCCAAAGACCAAGTGAAACATTTCTGATGTTTTTTGTCAAATAGTACAAATTCAAGTCAAAGGTGTGATTGATAGTTGATGGTAAAAGTATTCCTCTTTGAAAATAACTACTTCTTTTTCATTTTTAGCCTCGTACTGTTCCACTAAACTTTGAATTCAACAAAATGAAATATGTTCAAAAAAGGACCTTTGTGGTGCGGCCAAATTCACTTTTTACTAACTCACTCTTTCCATAGCAATTTGAAGGCTTGATGTGACATGAAGGTCACAGCATTTTAACAACTGCTCACACACACACACACACACACACACACACACACACACACACACACACACACACACACACACACACACACACACACACACACACACACACACACACACACCACACACACACGATCTTTGCTACATGGGGTTAAAATGACATTTAATGGTAATAAAATACATTTTGGACCTGCCAGGCTGTCAACTTACTGTAAAGCCTGGAATACAGTAGTCACATGACTGTCATGTGACATCAAATGAAAGGATTTGTCTATATTGCGATATAAAATAGGAATAAAAAAGTGCTAGAGAAACATTCTTCTCCAATATGGTTGATATCAGCTCTTCAGTCATCAACAATTGCATCATCAGAGAAATGGACATTGAAAGAGTGTAGGACTGACTTGGTAGGATAAGTACAGCAAGTAGTGGACATAAAGAGAGAGATCAGTAAGTATAAGAAAAAATATCTACATTTGATTATTTACATTTGATGATTTACATTTGATGATTTACAATCCGGGGATGTGGAAGGGAGGGTGTTAGTTTAGGGTTGAAGTTACCTGGAGGTGTTCTTTAAGTGCACTTTTGAAGGAGGATAGAGAAGGTAACCCTAAATCTTACTGGACAAGAAGAAAAAATGAACATTTACGATTACAAATCTTGTTTGACTTTTGCTGTGTTTCATAAGAACGAAGCAGCACTCTTGTGTTGTTTGGTGTTGCACTCAAATGCTTCCTACTAGAAACTGTGACACATTCTCATCACAGCAACTTTATTTCACTTCCTGTCAAAACATCTTTCAATCTTAACTTGACTTGAGGAGGTGGACATTTTATGAGGATGAATACATGTGTGATTATTATGAGGATGAATACATGCGTGATTATTATGAGGATGAATACATGCGTGATTATTATGAGGATGAATACATGTGTGATTATTATGAGGATGAATACATGTGTGATTATTATGACGATGAATACATGTGTGATTATTATGAGGATGAAAACATTTGTGATTATTATGAGGATGAATACATTTGTGATTATTATGAGGATGAATACATGCGTGATTATTATGAGGATGAATACATGTGTGATTATTATGAGGATGAATACATTTGTGATTATTATGAGGATGAATACATGTGTGATTATTATGAGGATGAATACATGTGTGATTATTATGAGGATGAATACATTTGTGATTATTATGAGGATGAATACATGTGTGATTATTATGAGGATGAAAACATGTGTGATTATTATGAGGATGAAAACATGTGTGATTATTATGAGGATGAATACATTTGTGATTATTATGAGGATGAATACATGTGTGATTATTATGAGGATGAAAACATTTGTGATTATTATGAGGATGAATACATGTGTGATTATTATGAGGATGAATACATTTGTGATTATTATGAGGATGAAAACATGTGTGATTATTATGAGGATGAATACATTTGTGATTATTATGAGGATGAATACATGTGTGATTATTATGAGGATGAATACATTTGTGATTATTATGAGGATGACAACATGTGTGATTATTATGAGGATGAATACATGTGTGATTATTATGAGGATGAATACATGTGTGATTATTATGAGGATGAAAACATGTGTGATTATTATGAGGATGAATACATTTGTGATTATTATGAGGATGAAAACATGTGTGATTATTATGAGGATGAATACATTTGTGATTATTATGAGGATGAAAACATGTGTGATTATTATGAGGATGAATACATTTGTGATTATTATGAGGATGAAAACATTTGTGATTATTATGAGGATGAAAACATGTGTGATTATTATGAGGATGAATACATGTGTGATTATTATGAGGATGAAAACATGTGTGATTATTATGAGGATGAATACATTTGTGATTATTATGAGGATGAAAACATGTGTCATTATTATGAGGATGAATACATTTGTGATTATTATGAGGATGAAAACATGTGTGATTATTATGAGGATGAATACATTTGTGATTATTATGAGGATGAAAACATGTGTGATTATTATGAGGATGAATACATTTGTGATAATTATGAGGATGAAAACATGTGTGATTATTATGAGGATGAATACATTTGTGATTATTATGAGGATGAAAACATGTGTGATTATTATGAGGATGAATACATTTGTGATTATTATGAGGATTAATACATTTGTGATTATTATGAGGATGAAAACATGTGTGATTATTATGTGGATGAATACATGTGTGATTATTATGAGGATGAATACATGTGTGATTATTATGAGGATGAAAACATGTGTGATTATTATGAGGATGAATACATGTGTGATTATTATGAGGATGAATACATGTGTGATTATTATGAGGATGAATACATTTGTGATTATTATGAGGATGAAAACATTTGTGATTATTATAAGGATGAATACGTGTGTGATTATTATGAGGATGAATACATGTGTGATTATTATGAGGATGAAAACATGTGTGATTATTATGAGGATGAATACATGTGTGATTATTATGAGGATGAATACATGTGTGATTATTATGAGGATGAATACATTTGTGATTATTATGAGGATGAAAACATTTGTGATTATTATAAGGATGAATACGTGTGTGATTATTATGAGGATGAATACATGTGTGATTATTATGAGGATGAATACATTTGTGATTATTATGAGGATGAATACGTGTGTGATTATTATGAGGATGAATACATGTGTGATTATTATGAGGATGAATACATTTGTGATTATTATGAGGATGAATACGTGTGTGATTATTATGAGGATGAATACATGTGTGATTATTATGAGGATGAATACATTTGTGATTATTATAAGGATGAATACGTGTGTGATTATTATGAGGATGAATACATGTGTGATTATTATGAGGATGAATACATTTGTGATTATTATGAGGATGAAAACGTGTGTGATTATTATGAGGATGAATACATGTGTGATTATTATGAGGATGAATACATTTGTGATTATTATGAGGATGAATACATGTGTGATTATTATGAGGATGAATACATGTGTGATTATTATGAGGATGAATACATGTGTGATTATTATGAGGATGAATACATCTGTGATTATTATGAAGATGAATACATGTGTGATTATTATGAGGATGAATACATGTGTGATTATTATGAGGATGAATACATGTGTGATTATTATGAGGATGAAAACATGTGTGATTATTATGAGGATGAATACATGTGTGATTATTATGAGGATGAATACATGTGTGATTATTATGAGGATGAATACATTTGTGATTATTATGAGGATGAATACATTTGTGATTATTATGAGGATGAATACATGTGTGATTATTATGAGGATGAATACATGTGTGATTATTATGAGGATGAATACATTTGTGATTATTATGAGGATGAATACATGTGTGATTATTATGAGGATGAATACATGTGTGATTATTATGAGGATGAATACATTTGTGATTATTATGAGGATGAATACATGTGTGATTATTATGAGGATGAATACATGTGTGATTATTATGAGGATGAAAACATGTGTGATTATTATGAGGATGAATACATTTGTGATTATTATGAGGATGAATACATGTGTGATTATTATGAGGATGAAAACATTTGTGATTATTATGAGGATGAATACATGTGTGATTATTATGAGGATGAATACATTTGTGATTATTATGAGGATGAAAACATGTGTGATTATTATGAGGATGAATACATGTGTGATTATTATGAGGATGAATACATGTGTGATTATTATGAGGATGAATACATTTGTGATTATTATGAGGATGAAAACATGTGTGATTATTATGAGGATGAATACATGTGTGATTATTATGAGGATGAATACATGTGTGATTATTATGAGGATGAAAACATGTGTGATTATTATGAGGATGAATACATTTGTGATTATTATGAGGATGAAAACATGTGTGATTATTATGAGGATGAATACATGTGTGATTATTATGAGGATGAAAACATGTGTGATTATTATGAGGATGAATACATTTGTGATTATTATGAGGATGAAAACATGTGTGATTATTATGAGGATGAATACATGTGTGATTATTATGAGGATGAATACATGTGTGATTATTATGAGGATGAAAACATGTGTGATTATTATGAGGATGAATACATTTGTGATTATTATGAGGATGAAAACATGTGTGATTATTATGAGGATGAATACATGTGTGATTATTATGAGGATGAATACATGTGTGATTATTATGAGGATGAATACATTTGTGATTATTATGAGGATGAAAACATGTGTGATTATTATGAGGATGAATACATTTGTGATTATTATGAGGATGAAAACATGTGTGATTATTATGAGGATGAATACATTTGTGATTATTATGAGGATGAAAACATGTGTGATTATTATGAGGATGAATACATGTGTGATTATTATGAGGATTAATACATTTGTGATTATTATGAGGATGAAAACATGTGTGATTATTATGAGGATGAATACATGTGTGATTATTATGAGGATGAATACATGTGTGATTATTATGAGGATGAATACATGTGTGATTATTATGAGGATGAATACATGTGTGATTATTATGAGGATGAATACATGTGTGATTATTATGAGGATGAATACATTTGTGATTATTATGAGGATGAAAACATTTGTGATTATTATGAGGATGAATACGTGTGTGATTATTATGAGGATGAATACATGTGTGATTATTATGAGGATGAATACATGTGTGATTATTATGAGGATGAATACATGTGTGATTATTATGAGGATGAATACATGTGTGATTATTATGAGGATGAATACATTTGTGATTATTATGAGGATGATACATTGTGATTATTATAGGATGAATACGTGTGTGATTATTATGAGGATGAATACATGTGTGATTATTATGAGGATGAATACATTTGTGATTATTATGAGGATGAATACATGTGTGATTATTATGAGGATGAATACATGTGTGATTATTATGAGGATGAATACATTTGTGATTATTATGAGGATGAATACATGTGTGATTATTATGAGGATGAATACATGTGTGATTATTATGAGGATGAATACATTTGTGATTATTATGAGGATGAATACATGTGTGATTATTATGAGGATGAATACATGTGTGATTATTATGAGGATGAATACATGTGTGATTATTATGAGGATGAAACATGTGTGATTATTATGAGGATGAATACATGTGTGATTATTATGAGGATGAATACATTTGTGATTATTATGAGGATGAATACATTGTGTGATTATTATGAGGATGAATACATGTGTGATTATTATGAGGATGAATACATGTGTGATTATTATGAGGATGAATACATGTGTGATTATTATGAGGATGAATACATGTGTGATTATTATGAGGATGAATACATGTGTGATTATTATGAGGATGAATACATGTGTGATTATTATGAGGATGAATACATGTGTGATTATTATGAGGATGAATACATGTGTGATTATTATGAGGATGAATACGTGTGTGATTATTATGAGGATGAATACATGTGTGATTATTATGAGGATGAATACATTTGTGATTATTATGAGGATGAATACGTGTGTGATTATTATGAGGATGAATACATGTGTGATTATTATGAGGATGAATACATTTGTGATTATTATGAGGATGAATACATGTGTGATTATTATGAGGATGAATACATGTGTGATTATTATGAGGATGAATACATTTGTGATTATTATGAGGATGAATACATTTGTGATTATTATGAGGATGAATACATGTGTGATTATTATGAGGATGAATACATGTGTGATTATTATGAGGATGAATACATGTGTGATTATTATGAGGATGAATACATGTGTGATTATTATGAGGATGAATACATGTGTGATTATTATGAGGATGAATACATTCTGTGATTATTATGAGGATGAATACATGTGTGATTATTATGAGGATGAATACATGTGTGATTATTATGAGGATGAATACATTTGTGATTATTATGAGGATGAATACATGTGTGATTATTATGAGGATGAATACATGTGTGATTATTATGAGGATGAATACATGTGTGATTATTATGAGGATGAAAACATGTGTGATTATTATGAGGATGAATACATGTGTGATTATTATGAGGATGAATACATGTGTGATTATTATGAGGATGAATACATGTGTGATTATTATGAGGATGAATACATGTGTGATTATTATGAGGATGAATACATGTGTGATTATTATGAGGATGAATACATTGTGATTATTATGAGGATGAAACATGTGTGATTATTATGAGGATGAAAACATGTGTGATTATATGAAGATGAAACAGTGAATTCTTATGGGAAGAAACATGTGTGATTATTATGAGGATGAATACATGTGATGATTAATTATGAGGATGAATACATGTGTGATTATTATGAGGATGAATACATGTGTGCTTATTATGAGGATGAATACATGTGTGATTATCTATGAGGGATGATGGATGGAAAACATGTGTGATTATTATGAGGATGAATACATTTGTGATTATTATGAGGATGAAAACCATGTGTGATTATTATGAGGATGAAACATGTGTGATTAAGGATGAATACATGTGTGATTATTATGAGGATGAATACATTTGTGATTATTATGAGGATGAAAACATGTGTGATTATTATGAGGATGAATACATGTGTGATTATTATGAGGATGAATACATTTGTGATTATTATGAGGATGAAAACATGTGTGATTATTATGAGGATGAATACATTTGTGATTATTATGAGGATGAATACATGTGTGATTATTATGAGGATGAAAACATGTGTGATTATTATGAGGATGAATACATTTGTGATTATTATGAGGATGAATACATGTGTGATTATTATGAGGATGAATACATGTGTGATTATTATGAGGATGAAAACATGTGTGATTATTATGAGGATGAATACATGTGTGATTATTATGAGGATGAAAACATTTGTGATTATTATGAGGATGAATACATGTGTGATTATTATGAGGATGAAAAAATTTGTGATTATTATGAGGATGAATACATGTGTGATTATTATGAGGATGAATACATTTGTGATTATTATGAGGATGAAAACATGTGTGATTATTATGAGGATGAATACATGTGTGATTATTATGAGGATGAATACATTTGTGATTATTATGAGGATGAAAACATGTGTGATTATTATGAGGATGAATACATGTGTGATTATTATGAGGATGAAAACATTTGTGATTATAATGAGGATGAAAACATTTGTGATTATTATGAGGATGAATACATGTGTGATTATTATGAGGATGAATACATTTGTGATTATTCTGAGGATGAAAACATTTGTGATTATTATGAGGATGAATACATTTGTGATTATTATGAGGATGAATACATTTGTGATTATTATGAGGATGAATACATGTGTGATTATTATGAGGATGAAAACATTTGTGATTATTATGAGGATGAATACATGTGTGATTATTATGATGAATACATTTGTGATTATTATGAGGATGAATACATGTGTGATTATTATGAGGATGAATACATTTGTGATTATTATGAGGATGACAACATTTGTGATTATTATGAGGATGAATACATTTGTGATTATTATGAGGATGAATACATGTGTGATTATTATGAGGATGAATACATTTGTGATTATTATGAGGATGACAACATTTGTGATTATTATGAGGATGAATACATTTGTGATTATTATGAGGATGAAAACATTTGTGATTATTATGAGGATGAATACATGTGTGATTATTATGAGGATGAATACATTTGTGATTATTATGAGGATGAAAACATGTGTGATTATTATGAGGATGAATACATGTGTGATTATTATGAGGATGAAAACATTTGTGATTATTATGAGGATGAATACATATGTGGTTATTATGAGGATGAATACATGTGTGATTATTATGAGGATGAAAACATTTGTGATTATTATGAGGATGAATACATGTGTGATTATTATGAGGATGAATACATGTGTGATTATTATGAGGATGAATACATGTGTGATTATTATGAGGATGAATACATGTGTGATTATTATGAGGATGAATACATGTGTGATTATTATGAGGATGAATACATTTGTGATTATTATAAGGATGAATACGTGTGTGGTTATTATGAGGATAAATACAATACGTGTCATAAAGTATTATTTAGTGACAAACATGAGGCAACATTCAGTCTATTTCTCTCTAATTAGGTCATAGAACGTTTTTATTTTCAACACGTTCACACAATGTTTGTTTATTTACACACAATGTTTGTTTATTTACACACAATGTTTGTTTATTTACACACAATGTGTGTTTATTTACACACAATGTTTGTTTATTTACACACAATGTTTGTTTATTTACACACAATGTTTGTTTATTTACACACAATGTTGGACTAGAAAACAGGAAGTTTATTTCAAGTATGGAGCAATAAGGTTGTGCTAATACAAAACTGTTATTCCAAAAATGAACGCATGTCAGCCATACAACACTGACACTTACACACATGTATACAACAATGACACTTACACACATGTATACAACATTGACACTTACACACATGTATACAACATTGACACTTACACACATGTATACAACATTGACACTTACACACATGTATACAACGTTGACACTTACACAAATGTATACAACATTGACACTTACACACATGTATACAACATTGACACTTACACACATGTATACAACGTTGACACTTACACACATGTATACAACATTGACACTTACACACATGTATACAGCACTGACACTTACACACATGTATACAACATTGACACTTACACACATGTATACAACATTGACACTTACACACATGTATACAACATTGACACTTACACACATGTATACAACATTGACACTTACACACATGTATACAACATTGACACTTACACACATGTATACAACACTGACACTTACACACATGTATACAACATTGACACTTACACACATGTATACAACAATGACATTTACACAAATGTATATAAAACATTTGACAGGTAAATCTAAAAAGTGAATTGATGACATTCCAATGTGATGTTAAAGTTGACTCTAGCACACAACAATGAAGAAAAACTACAATTTGAAATGATGACATTCCTCAGTTTGCTTCAATTGTGTGGATTGCACAATCAGACACAACTAAATACTGTGTATCAATACAACAACTGACAATCAGACAAAAGTAAGTAGAGTATCAATACAACAACTCCCACTCAGACAAAAGTAAGTAGAGTATCAATACAACAACTCACAATCAGACAAAACTCAGCATCAAGGGTTGGAGTTGGGGGTTAAATCACCAAAATGATTCCCGGGCGCGGCGCCGCTGCTGCCCACTGCTCCCCAAGGGGATGGGTCAAATGCAGAGGACAAATTTCACCACATCTAGTGTGTGTGTGACAATCATTGCTACTTTAATCTTTAAGTAAGTAGAGTATCAATACAACAACTGACAATCAGACAAAAGTAAGTAGAGTATCAATACAACAACTGACAATCAGACAAAAGTAAGTAGAGTATCAATACAACAACTGACAATCAGACAAAAGTAAGTAGAGTATCAATACAACAACTGACAATCAGACAAAAGTAAGTAGAGTATCAATACAACAACTGACAATCAGACAAAAGTAAGTAGAGTATCAATACAACAACTGAAAATCAGACAAAAGTAAGTAGAGTATCAATACAACAACTGACAATCAGACAAAAGTAAGTAGAGTATCAATACAACAACTGACAATCAGACAAAAGTAAGTAGAGTATCAATACAACAACTGACAATCAGACAAAAGTAAGTAGAGTATCAATACAACAACTGAAAATCAGACAAAAGTAAGTAGAGTATCAATACAACAACTCCCAATCAGACAAAAGTAAGTAGAGTATCAATACAACAACTGACAATCAGACAAAAGTAAGTAGAGTATCAATACAACAACTGACAATCAAACAAAAGTAAGTAGTGTATCAATACAACAACTCACTTTGCAGTACAAAAGAAGCTGTTTTACTCTTAGTGAAAACCTAAGGGGATGTTTTTCTATTTTTTGGGGAAATGTAGGATAAATATTGTTCCATTAGTTAGTACAAAGTAGAGAGTTTGAAAGTGTGTTTATTTCAGCAACATAATCATCAACTTAGTTCTAAGAAATGATTTTTAGGCCTGAGGTAATTATTAGTGTCTGTTAAATCACCAAGTCTGGACTCTGGCCACATGCATTAGTGCAATTATTAACACACTGGGCAAAGTCTGCACAATCACTAATGACTGAAACGTGTCAAATGCACTTTGTTTCAAACAACTTCTACACATGAGTTGGTGGTACTAGAATATTGATCCCTGCTATTTGTGTAATGAATGTTTCAAACAACTTCTACACATGAGTTGGTGGTACTAGAATATTGATCCCTGCTATTTGTGTAATGAATGTTTCAAACAACTTCTACACATGAGTTGGTGGTACTAGAATATTGATCCCTGCTATTTGTGTAATGAATGTTTCAAACAACTTCTACACGTGAGTTGGTGGTACTAGAATATTGATCCCTGCTATTTGTGTAATGAA
The DNA here is from genome assembly GCF_033978785.1 of Entelurus aequoreus. Lineage (NCBI taxonomy): Eukaryota > Metazoa > Chordata > Actinopteri > Syngnathiformes > Syngnathidae > Entelurus > Entelurus aequoreus. The sequence goes on from NC_084751.1 coordinate 49,651,764, forward strand.
TGTTTCAAACAACTTCTACACATGAGTTGGTAGTACTAGAATATTCCTACAGGAGTTGATCCCCTGAACTTGAGAAGGAAGTGAAAAAGAGTCCACAGTTCAACTGAGAGACAGAATGTAAAGACTATGTTCTTTCATCGTTAGGTACAGGAAGTCAATCAATGTTTTCCTTTTATGAGAGGGTGTTTTTTGTTAATAGTCTTCTTCCTCTGAGGAAGGCTACAGTGATCCATTTCCCAAGTGTGGAAATGCATGAGCCGAGTGTGAAATATTGCTTTAGTTAGGCAGCCTACAAAGGATGAAGCAAGTGGCCATGAGCTCAGAGACTCTTCCTAGTACGCTGAAAGACCTCCATTATTTCACCAATTTCATTTCAATGAATTCATTGCTTGTTTTTACTTTGACTTTGGTCCAACAGTGTTGTGTGTGTGAATGGACAAACTGTTTGTTGATGTGACAAACATGCTAATTGTTTTGCTGACAAGTCCAATTCCTTGTTGGCCAATAAGATGACTGTGATACAATTGTGAACAATGCTTGGGGAGAAAAGTTATTATGTGTTACTAATACTGGCCCTTGGACCACTGGCGGACCCCTGATGAAGGTCCTTCCACAGGTTAGCCTGCACTAATCATTGGCCCCTGATGAAGGTCCTTCCACAGGTTAGCCTGCACTAATCATTGGCCCCTGATGAAGGTCCTTCCACAGGTTAGGCTGCACTAATCATTGGCCCCTGATGAAGGGCCTGCTACAGGTTAGCCTGCACTAATCATTGGCCCCTGATGAAGGTCCTGCCACAGGTTAGCCTGCACTAATCATTGGCCCCTGATGAAGGTCCTTCCACAGGTTAGCCTGCACTAATCATTGGCCCCTGATGAAGGTCCTTCCACAGGTTAGCCTGCACTAATCATTGGCCCCTGATGAAGGTCCTTCCACAGGTTAGGCTGCACTAATCATTGGCCCCTGATGAAGGTCCTTCCACAGGTTAGCCTGCACTAATCATTGGCCCCTGATGAAGGGCCTGCTACAGGTTAGCCTGCACTAATCATTGGCCCCTGATGAAGGGCCTGCCACAGGTTAGCCTGCACTAATCATTGGCCCCTGATGAAGGTCCTTCCACAGGTTAGGCTGCACTAATCATTGGCCCCTGATGAAGGGCCTGCTACAGGTTAGCCTGCACTAATCATTGGCCCCTGATGAAGGTCCTTCCACAGGTTAGCCTGCACTAATCATTGGCCCCTGATGAAGGGCCTTCCACAGGTTAGCCTGCACTAATCATTGGCCCCTGATGAAGGTCCTGCCACAGGTTAGCCTGCACTAATCATTGGCCCACTGAGCTCTACCTTTCTAGTTTGTTCTCTGCAAATCTTCCTTCTACACAACGTTGTCTGCTGCCATGGAGTTAGTTTGCAGGACGGCATGGTGGACAGAGTAGAACAGCAAGTTCCTCATCTCTTTGCCAAAAAACTCTCCCTTCTGCAGAGCGTCCACCAGTGAGGTGTTACAGCCCGCAAGGACCACTCTGACGCCGATCTGCTCAAACTCCTGGAGCAGCCCCTTAAAGGCGGCCATGCCGGCAGAGTCTATGAAAGGAATGGTGGAGCAATCCAAAATAATGGTGTGGAAGTCAAGTTCTCTCTGAACGAGTCCGACTACAACCTCCCCGTTGGTGGTGTCCCCGTTTGCCTGCGTGGTGGACATCTTCTTGGCCTTCTTCTCCGCCTTCCTCCTCCTGGTCTTCTCCAAGAAAGGCGTCACCCCGACAGCCTTGTAGAGGGACGCCAAGAAGATGTCCTTGTTGGCGTAGTAGAGAGGAGCCGGGAAGCGGAAGATCCTGATGCGGAGTGGCGGGACCAGGTTTTGGTACTCCTCCACGTCCTCGTAAAGATCAGAGTCAGTGGCCCGGCCCAGGAGAGACACCTGAAGTTTGACATGAGGTGTGGTTATGGACAGGAAGTGCTATCAAAGTTTGACATGAGGTGTGGTTATGGACAGGAAGTGCTATCAAAGTTTGACATGAGGTGTGGTTATGGACAGGAAGTGCTATCAAAGTTTGACATGAGGTGTGGTTATGGACAGGAAGTGCTATCAAAGCTGTACCATAGAGCTGTGATGTTCAAATTGAGTCTTTTGAAAGGCTCTTTGAAATGAAGGATGAGAGTCATGTTTGAAATGAAGGATGAGAGTCACGTTTGAAATGAAGGATGAGAGTCATGTTTGAAATGAAGGATGAGAGTCATGTTTGAAATGAAGGATGAGAGTCACGTTTGAAATGAAGGATGAGAGTCATGTTTGAAATGAAGGATGAGAGTCACGTTTGAAATGAAGGATGAGAGTCATGTTTGAAATGAAGGATGAGAGTCACGTTTGAAATGAAGGATGAGAGTCATGTTTGAAATGAAGGATGAGAGTCATGTTTGAAATGAAGGATGAGAGTCATGTTTGAAATGAAGGATGAGAGTCACGTTTGAAATGAAGGATGAGAGTCATGTTTGAAATGAAGGATGAGAGTCACGTTTGAAATGAAGGATGAGAGTCATGTTTGAAATGAAGGATGAGAGTCACGTTTGAAATGAAGGATGAGAGTCATGTTTGAAATGAAGGATGAGAGTCACGTTTGAAATGAAGGATGAGAGTCATGTTTGAAATGAAGGATGAGAGTCATGTTTGAAATGAAGGATGAGAGTCATGTTTGAAATGAAGGATGAGAGTCATGTTTGAAATGAAGGATGAGAGTCACGTTTGAAATGAAGGATGAGAGTCATGTTTGAAATGAAGGATGAGAGTCACGTTTGAAATGAAGGATGAGAGTCACGTTTGAAATGAAGGATGAGAGTCATGTTTGAAATGAAGGATGAGAGTCATGTTTGAAATGAAGGATGAGAGTCACGTTTGAAATGAAGGATGAGAGTCACGTTTAAAAAGAAGGATGAGAGTCACGTTTGAAATGAAGGATGAGAGTCACGTTTGAAATGAAGGATGAGAGTCACGTTTGAAATGAAGGATGAGAGTCATGTTTGAAATGAAGGATGAGAGTCACGTTTGAAATGAAGGATGAGAGTCATGTTTGAAATGAAGGATGAGAGTCACGTTTGAAATGAAGGATGAGAGTCATGTTTGAAATGAAGGATGAGAGTCACGTTTGAAATGAAGGATGAGAGTCATGTTTGAAATGAAGGATGAGAGTCATGTTTGAAATGAAGGATGAGAGTCATGTTTGAAATGAAGGATGAGAGTCACGTTTGAAATGAAGGATGAGAGTCATGTTTGAAATGAAGGATGAGAGTCATGTTTGAAATGAAGGATGAGAGTCACGTTTGAAATGAAGGATGAGAGTCATGTTTGAAATGAAGGATGAGAGTCATGTTTGAAATGAAGGATGAGAGTCACGTTTGAAATGAAGGATGAGAGTCACGTTTAAAAAGAAGGATGAGAGTCACGTTTGAAATGAAGGATGAGAGTCACGTTTGAAATGAAGGATGAGAGTCACGTTTGAAATGAAGGATGAGAGTCATGTTTGAAATGAAGGATGAGAGTCACGTTTGAAATGAAGGATGAGAGTCATGTTTGAAATGAAGGATGAGAGTCACGTTTGAAATGAAGGATGAGAGTCATGTTTGAAATGAAGGATGAGAGTCATGTTTGAAATGAAGGATGAGAGTCATGTTTGAAATGAAGGATGAGAGTCACGTTTGAAATGAAGGATGAGAGTCATGTTTGAAATGAAGGATGAGAGTCACGTTTGAAATGAAGGATGAGAGTCATGTTTGAAATGAAGGATGAGAGTCACGTTTGAAATGAAGGATGAGAGTCATGTTTGAAATGAAGGATGAGAGTCACGTTTGAAATGAAGGATGAGAGTCATGTTTGAAATGAAGGATGAGAGTCATGTTTGAAATGAAGGATGAGAGTCATGTTTGAAATGAAGGATGAGAGTCATGTTTGAAATGAAGGATGAGAGTCACGTTTGAAATGAAGGATGAGAGTCATGTTTGAAATGAAGGATGAGAGTCACGTTTGAAATGAAGGATGAGAGTCACGTTTGAAATGAAGGATGAGAGTCATGTTTGAAATGAAGGATGAGAGTCATGTTTGAAATGAAGGATGAGAGTCACGTTTGAAATGAAGGATGAGAGTCATGTTTGAAAAGAAGGATGAGAGTCATGTTTGAAATGAAGGATGAGAGTCATGTTTGAAATGAAGGATGAGAGTCATGTTTGAAAAGAAGGATGAGAGTCATGTTTGAAATGAAGGATGAGAGTCACGTTTGAAATGAAGGATGAGAGTCACGTTTAAAAAGAAGGATGAGAGTCACGTTTGAAATGAAGGATGAGAGTCACGTTTGAAATGAAGGATGAGAGTCACGTTTGAAATGAAGGATGAGAGTCATGTTTGAAATGAAGGATGAGAGTCACGTTTGAAATGAAGGATGAGAGTCATGTTTGAAATGAAGGATGAGAGTCACGTTTGAAATGAAGGATGAGAGTCATGTTTGAAATGAAGGATGAGAGTCACGTTTGAAATGAAGGATGAGAGTCATGTTTGAAATGAAGGATGAGAGTCATGTTTGAAATGAAGGATGAGAGTCATGTTTGAAATGAAGGATGAGAGTCACGTTTGAAATGAAGGATGAGAGTCATGTTTGAAATGAAGGATGAGAGTCATGTTTGAAATGAAGGATGAGAGTCACGTTTGAAATGAAGGATGAGAGTCATGTTTGAAATGAAGGATGAGAGTCATGTTTGAAATGAAGGATGAGAGTCACGTTTGAAATGAAGGATGAGAGTCACGTTTAAAAAGAAGGATGAGAGTCACGTTTGAAATGAAGGATGAGAGTCACGTTTGAAATGAAGGATGAGAGTCACGTTTGAAATGAAGGATGAGAGTCATGTTTGAAATGAAGGATGAGAGTCACGTTTGAAATGAAGGATGAGAGTCATGTTTGAAATGAAGGATGAGAGTCACGTTTGAAATGAAGGATGAGAGTCATGTTTGAAATGAAGGATGAGAGTCATGTTTGAAATGAAGGATGAGAGTCATGTTTGAAATGAAGGATGAGAGTCACGTTTGAAATGAAGGATGAGAGTCATGTTTGAAATGAAGGATGAGAGTCACGTTTGAAATGAAGGATGAGAGTCATGTTTGAAATGAAGGATGAGAGTCACGTTTGAAATGAAGGATGAGAGTCATGTTTGAAATGAAGGATGAGAGTCACGTTTGAAATGAAGGATGAGAGTCATGTTTGAAATGAAGGATGAGAGTCATGTTTGAAATGAAGGATGAGAGTCATGTTTGAAATGAAGGATGAGAGTCATGTTTGAAATGAAGGATGAGAGTCACGTTTGAAATGAAGGATGAGAGTCATGTTTGAAATGAAGGATGAGAGTCACGTTTGAAATGAAGGATGAGAGTCACGTTTGAAATGAAGGATGAGAGTCATGTTTGAAATGAAGGATGAGAGTCATGTTTGAAATGAAGGATGAGAGTCACGTTTGAAATGAAGGATGAGAGTCACGTTTAAAAAGAAGGATGAGAGTCACGTTTGAAATGAAGGATGAGAGTCACGTTTGAAATGAAGGATGAGAGTCACGTTTGAAATGAAGGATGAGAGTCATGTTTGAAATGAAGGATGAGAGTCACGTTTGAAATGAAGGATGAGAGTCATGTTTGAAATGAAGGATGAGAGTCACGTTTGAAATGAAGGATGAGAGTCATGTTTGAAATGAAGGATGAGAGTCACGTTTGAAATGAAGGATGAGAGTCATGTTTGAAATGAAGGATGAGAGTCATGTTTGAAATGAAGGATGAGAGTCATGTTTGAAATGAAGGATGAGAGTCACGTTTGAAATGAAGGATGAGAGTCATGTTTGAAATGAAGGATGAGAGTCATGTTTGAAATGAAGGATGAGAGTCACGTTTGAAATGAAGGATGAGAGTCATGTTTGAAATGAAGGATGAGAGTCATGTTTGAAATGAAGGATGAGAGTCACGTTTGAAATGAAGGATGAGAGTCACGTTTAAAAAGAAGGATGAGAGTCACGTTTGAAATGAAGGATGAGAGTCACGTTTGAAATGAAGGATGAGAGTCACGTTTGAAATGAAGGATGAGAGTCATGTTTGAAATGAAGGATGAGAGTCACGTTTGAAATGAAGGATGAGAGTCATGTTTGAAATGAAGGATGAGAGTCACGTTTGAAATGAAGGATGAGAGTCATGTTTGAAATGAAGGATGAGAGTCATGTTTGAAATGAAGGATGAGAGTCATGTTTGAAATGAAGGATGAGAGTCACGTTTGAAATGAAGGATGAGAGTCATGTTTGAAATGAAGGATGAGAGTCACGTTTGAAATGAAGGATGAGAGTCATGTTTGAAATGAAGGATGAGAGTCACGTTTGAAATGAAGGATGAGAGTCATGTTTGAAATGAAGGATGAGAGTCACGTTTGAAATGAAGGATGAGAGTCATGTTTGAAATGAAGGATGAGAGTCATGTTTGAAATGAAGGATGAGAGTCATGTTTGAAATGAAGGATGAGAGTCATGTTTGAAATGAAGGATGAGAGTCACGTTTGAAATGAAGGATGAGAGTCATGTTTGAAATGAAGGATGAGAGTCACGTTTGAAATGAAGGATGAGAGTCACGTTTGAAATGAAGGATGAGAGTCATGTTTGAAATGAAGGATGAGAGTCATGTTTGAAATGAAGGATGAGAGTCACGTTTGAAATGAAGGATGAGAGTCATGTTTGAAAAGAAGGATGAGAGTCATGTTTGAAATGAAGGATGAGAGTCATGTTTGAAATGAAGGATGAGAGTCATGTTTGAAAAGAAGGATGAGAGTCATGTTTGAAATGAAGGATGAGAGTCACGTTTGAAATGAAGGATGAGAGTCACGTTTAAAAAGAAGGATGAGAGTCACGTTTGAAATGAAGGATGAGAGTCACGTTTGAAATGAAGGATGAGAGTCACGTTTGAAATGAAGGATGAGAGTCATGTTTGAAATGAAGGATGAGAGTCACGTTTGAAATGAAGGATGAGAGTCATGTTTGAAATGAAGGATGAGAGTCACGTTTGAAATGAAGGATGAGAGTCATGTTTGAAATGAAGGATGAGAGTCACGTTTGAAATGAAGGATGAGAGTCATGTTTGAAATGAAGGATGAGAGTCATGTTTGAAATGAAGGATGAGAGTCATGTTTGAAATGAAGGATGAGAGTCACGTTTGAAATGAAGGATGAGAGTCATGTTTGAAATGAAGGATGAGAGTCATGTTTGAAATGAAGGATGAGAGTCACGTTTGAAATGAAGGATGAGAGTCATGTTTGAAATGAAGGATGAGAGTCATGTTTGAAATGAAGGATGAGAGTCACGTTTGAAATGAAGGATGAGAGTCACGTTTAAAAAGAAGGATGAGAGTCACGTTTGAAATGAAGGATGAGAGTCACGTTTGAAATGAAGGATGAGAGTCACGTTTGAAATGAAGGATGAGAGTCATGTTTGAAATGAAGGATGAGAGTCACGTTTGAAATGAAGGATGAGAGTCATGTTTGAAATGAAGGATGAGAGTCACGTTTGAAATGAAGGATGAGAGTCATGTTTGAAATGAAGGATGAGAGTCATGTTTGAAATGAAGGATGAGAGTCATGTTTGAAATGAAGGATGAGAGTCACGTTTGAAATGAAGGATGAGAGTCATGTTTGAAATGAAGGATGAGAGTCACGTTTGAAATGAAGGATGAGAGTCATGTTTGAAATGAAGGATGAGAGTCACGTTTGAAATGAAGGATGAGAGTCATGTTTGAAATGAAGGATGAGAGTCACGTTTGAAATGAAGGATGAGAGTCATGTTTGAAATGAAGGATGAGAGTCATGTTTGAAATGAAGGATGAGAGTCATGTTTGAAATGAAGGATGAGAGTCATGTTTGAAATGAAGGATGAGAGTCACGTTTGAAATGAAGGATGAGAGTCATGTTTGAAATGAAGGATGAGAGTCACGTTTGAAATGAAGGATGAGAGTCACGTTTGAAATGAAGGATGAGAGTCATGTTTGAAATGAAGGATGAGAGTCATGTTTGAAATGAAGGATGAGAGTCACGTTTGAAATGAAGGATGAGAGTCACGTTTAAAAAGAAGGATGAGAGTCACGTTTGAAATGAAGGATGAGAGTCACGTTTGAAATGAAGGATGAGAGTCACGTTTGAAATGAAGGATGAGAGTCATGTTTGAAATGAAGGATGAGAGTCACGTTTGAAATGAAGGATGAGAGTCATGTTTGAAATGAAGGATGAGAGTCACGTTTGAAATGAAGGATGAGAGTCATGTTTGAAATGAAGGATGAGAGTCACGTTTGAAATGAAGGATGAGAGTCATGTTTGAAATGAAGGATGAGAGTCATGTTTGAAATGAAGGATGAGAGTCATGTTTGAAATGAAGGATGAGAGTCACGTTTGAAATGAAGGATGAGAGTCATGTTTGAAATGAAGGATGAGAGTCATGTTTGAAATGAAGGATGAGAGTCACGTTTGAAATGAAGGATGAGAGTCATGTTTGAAATGAAGGATGAGAGTCATGTTTGAAATGAAGGATGAGAGTCACGTTTGAAATGAAGGATGAGAGTCACGTTTAAAAAGAAGGATGAGAGTCACGTTTGAAATGAAGGATGAGAGTCACGTTTGAAATGAAGGATGAGAGTCACGTTTGAAATGAAGGATGAGAGTCATGTTTGAAATGAAGGATGAGAGTCACGTTTGAAATGAAGGATGAGAGTCATGTTTGAAATGAAGGATGAGAGTCACGTTTGAAATGAAGGATGAGAGTCATGTTTGAAATGAAGGATGAGAGTCATGTTTGAAATGAAGGATGAGAGTCATGTTTGAAATGAAGGATGAGAGTCACGTTTGAAATGAAGGATGAGAGTCATGTTTGAAATGAAGGATGAGAGTCACGTTTGAAATGAAGGATGAGAGTCATGTTTGAAATGAAGGATGAGAGTCACGTTTGAAATGAAGGATGAGAGTCATGTTTGAAATGAAGGATGAGAGTCACGTTTGAAATGAAGGATGAGAGTCATGTTTGAAATGAAGGATGAGAGTCATGTTTGAAATGAAGGATGAGAGTCATGTTTGAAATGAAGGATGAGAGTCATGTTTGAAATGAAGGATGAGAGTCACGTTTGAAATGAAGGATGAGAGTCATGTTTGAAATGAAGGATGAGAGTCACGTTTGAAATGAAGGATGAGAGTCACGTTTGAAATGAAGGATGAGAGTCATGTTTGAAATGAAGGATGAGAGTCATGTTTGAAATGAAGGATGAGAGTCACGTTTGAAATGAAGGATGAGAGTCATGTTTGAAAAGAAGGATGAGAGTCATGTTTGAAATGAAGGATGAGAGTCATGTTTGAAATGAAGGATGAGAGTCATGTTTGAAAAGAAGGATGAGAGTCATGTTTGAAATGAAGGATGAGAGTCACGTTTGAAATGAAGGATGAGAGTCACGTTTAAAAAGAAGGATGAGAGTCACGTTTGAAATGAAGGATGAGAGTCACGTTTGAAATGAAGGATGAGAGTCACGTTTGAAATGAAGGATGAGAGTCATGTTTGAAATGAAGGATGAGAGTCACGTTTGAAATGAAGGATGAGAGTCATGTTTGAAATGAAGGATGAGAGTCACGTTTGAAATGAAGGATGAGAGTCATGTTTGAAATGAAGGATGAGAGTCACGTTTGAAATGAAGGATGAGAGTCATGTTTGAAATGAAGGATGAGAGTCATGTTTGAAATGAAGGATGAGAGTCATGTTTGAAATGAAGGATGAGAGTCACGTTTGAAATGAAGGATGAGAGTCATGTTTGAAATGAAGGATGAGAGTCATGTTTGAAATGAAGGATGAGAGTCACGTTTGAAATGAAGGATGAGAGTCATGTTTGAAATGAAGGATGAGAGTCATGTTTGAAATGAAGGATGAGAGTCACGTTTGAAATGAAGGATGAGAGTCACGTTTAAAAAGAAGGATGAGAGTCACGTTTGAAATGAAGGATGAGAGTCACGTTTGAAATGAAGGATGAGAGTCACGTTTGAAATGAAGGATGAGAGTCATGTTTGAAATGAAGGATGAGAGTCACGTTTGAAATGAAGGATGAGAGTCATGTTTGAAATGAAGGATGAGAGTCACGTTTGAAATGAAGGATGAGAGTCATGTTTGAAATGAAGGATGAGAGTCATGTTTGAAATGAAGGATGAGAGTCATGTTTGAAATGAAGGATGAGAGTCACGTTTGAAATGAAGGATGAGAGTCATGTTTGAAATGAAGGATGAGAGTCACGTTTGAAATGAAGGATGAGAGTCATGTTTGAAATGAAGGATGAGAGTCACGTTTGAAATGAAGGATGAGAGTCATGTTTGAAATGAAGGATGAGAGTCACGTTTGAAATGAAGGATGAGAGTCATGTTTGAAATGAAGGATGAGAGTCATGTTTGAAATGAAGGATGAGAGTCATGTTTGAAATGAAGGATGAGAGTCATGTTTGAAATGAAGGATGAGAGTCATGTTTGAAATGAAGGATGAGAGTCATGTTTGAAATGAAGGATGAGAGTCATGTTTGAAATGAAGGATGAGAGTCATGTTTGAAATGAAGGATGAGAGTCATGTTTGAAAAGAGTTGCAGACGCTGCCTGGCAAGTGAAGTAGAAAATGAGTCAAATCAAATAATTGACTTTTCTGATTGATGTTGTGATGAAGATGAGTAAAGTATTTCTGATTGATGTTGTGATGAAGATGAGTAAAGTAGTTCTGATTGATGTTGTGATGAAGATGAGTAAAGTATTTCTGATTGATGTTGTGATGAAGATGAGTAAAGTAGTTCTGATTGATGTTGTGATGAAGATGAGTAAAGTATTTCTGATTGATGTTGTGATGAAGATGAGTAAAGTAGTTCTGATTGATGTTGTGATGAAGATGAGTAAAGTAGTTCTGATTGATGTTGTGATGAAGATGAGTAAAGTAGTTCTGATTGATGTTGTGATGAAGATGAGTAAAGTATTTCTGATTGATGTTGTGATGAAGATGAGTAAAGTAGTTCTGATTGATGTTGTGATGAAGATGAGTAAAGTATTTCTGATTGATGTTGTGATGAAGATGAGTAAAGTAGTTCTGATTGATGTTGTGATGAAGATGAGTAAAGTAGTTCTGATTGATGTTGTGATGAAGATGAGTAAAGTCGGCTGTCATGTCCTCATTTTTATTTCTATTTGTTGTGTATGTATTTTATTCTCAGCTATTATTTGTGTATTGTTAACAGAAGTTGAGGTGAGTTTTCATGTCAAAGCACATTTTTCTTTTCATTGGCACGTTTACATGAAAAGTCAAATGTAATTATAGTCAATATTTCTTCATTCCCACCAATAGTGTAATATTTGTGTACATTTAAATGGTTATTAATCATTAGTGTTGAATTATTATTCAATATATTTTGATTGATTTAAAACAAATAAGGAGCCAGTTCTCAAGATCATAAATCTCATCTCTTCCGTATGAGAAATAGAAGCTCATGTAGTCCCTGGAGTCCAACGTAAAGTCATTCTATTACACATCAACCTTGTAAAAGTCTTAAATGTTCTCCAGCAGGAAGGCAACACTTCTGTGACAACTCAACATACAACTAAACCTCAGACACTTCTGTGACAACTCAACGTACAACTAAACCTCAGACACTTCTGTGACAACTCAACATACAACTAAACCTCAGACACTTCTGTGACAACTCAACATACAACTAAACCTCAGACACTTCTGTGACAACTCAACGTACAACTAAACCTCAGACACTTCTGTGACAACTCAACATACAACTAAACCTCAGACACTTCTGTGACAACTCAACGTACAACTAAACCTCAGACACTTCTGTGACAACTCAACGTACAACTAAACCTCAGACACTTCTGTGACAACTCAACGTACAACTAAACCTCAGACACTTCTGTGACAACTCAACGTACAACTAAACCTCAGACACCCGCCCATTTGCTACTTTATGATCAAAACCAGGACTTTTCTTATTTGGACTTTCTCTGAAATACAGCACATCTCATTCAGTTGGTTAAAATGATGAATATGAACATAATCCTCTCATTCAGTTGCTTAAAATGATGAATATGAACATAATCCTCTCATTCAGTTGCTTAAAATGATGAATATGAACATAATCCCCTCATTCAGTTGCTTAAAATGATGAATATGAACATAATCCTCTCATTCAGTTGCTTAAAATGATGAATATGAACATAATCCTCTCATTCAGTTGCTTAAAATGATGAATATGAACATAATCCTCTCATTCAGTTGCTTAAAATGATGAATATGAACATAATCCTCTCATTCATTTGCTTAAAATGATGAATATGAACATAATCATTCAGCATAAAATGTCAAGTATCCAATGAGGTACTTTAAAGGTCATTTTTGAATGAGGTCAGTACTAACTGGTACGGTGGCATATTTCCATACCTTTTGTTGCACGTTATGTCACGTCGAGTTGCAAACTTGGCACCGGCTCAAACACTTGGCGGGTAAACAGGCAGTCAAGCACTCAGAGCGGACTCAGGTTAATTGGACAATTGCCTACGCCCACAAAGCTCTCAGAAGTACAGTAAGGGTCCACTGTTGTAAATGTGCCAACTTGATGCTAATATACATTGGATATGCCATAGAATGGCTATTGATTAGAATTAGCGATTTTACATGGCGATTTCAACACCTCTAAATTTACTAATGAAAACTACAACTAAGATGGGTAAACACAAGCGTGTACAAGTACAATACTTACAGTATTACAACTTTGTAAGGCTCAACAAAAGACAAGACTGGCACATTCAACGTCATGGCAAAGACTACTTCCTGACTATTGCAACACCCTGTAATCCTTACACTGCTGCTGTCTGATGTCTTGGAATGGCAACTGCATGCACAGCCTACTATAATACTTGCAAATAAGACGGCAAAATGTATGAAGGAAATAAGATACAACAACATTTATCATTACCAGCTCAAATACTAAAGAAACAAATATCATTGTATTATTAAACAATGAATGCCTTGTTTTAATTGTCATGATAAATAAAGTTGGTATGGTATGGCAGACTGATGAGCAGTTCATGTAGCTTTATTACAGGCAGCGCTACTTTGGTCAATGAAAGTTGTTTCCATCCAGCAAATAATCGACATATAATCCACCAATGGTATGACAAAGATCATATAATCGACATATAATCCACCAATGGTATGACAAAGATCATATAATCGACATATAATCCACCAATGGTATGACAAAGATCATATAATCGACATATAATCCACCAATGGTATGACAAAGATCATATAATCAACATATAATCCACCAATGGTATGACAAAGATCATATAATCGACATATAATCCACCAATGGTATGACAAAGATCATATAATCGACATATAATCCACCAATGGTATGACAAAGATCATATAATCGACATATAATCCACCAATGGTATGACAAAGATCATATAATCGACATATAATCCACCAATGGTATGACAAAGATCATATAATCGACATATAATCCACCAATGGTATGACAAAGATCATATAATCGACATATAATCCACCAATGGTATGACAAAGATCATATAATCAACATATAATCCACCAATGGTATGACAAAGATCATATAATCGACATATAATCCACCAATGGTATGACAAAGATCATATAATCGACATATAATCCACCAATGGTATGACAAAGATCATATAATCGACATATAATCCACCAATGGTATGACAAAGATCATATAATCGACATATAATCCACCAATGGTATGACAAAGATCATATAATCGACATATAATCCACCAATGGTATGACAAAGATCATATAATCGACATATAATCCACCAATGGTATGACAAAGATCATATAATCGACATATAATCCACCAATGGTATGACAAAGACCATCCTGCTGTCGACTAAGACTCACCTTCGGTTTCTGGGTCTTGTAGATGACGCACATCATGGAGAAGGTGATTCCCACCAGCAGGCCCAGCTCCACGCTGATCAGAGCCGTGGCCGACACGGTGACCAACCACACCACCGCGTCGTTCTTGCTGGCGCGCCACTTAGACGGGACGTCCTTGAACTTGCGCAGAGCTCCACGGAGGCTGACGATGATGATGCAGGCCAGGACACACTTCTGCAGGGCGTGGAAGTACGGGGCGAAGAAGAGCAAGACCAGCAGGACCACCACAGCGCTGATGAGGCTGGAGACCTGATGGGAGGGGGAGGCCACATTTATTCTGCACAACAGCAGTGGGATGATGTGCAGGAACACCACCTGGGTCTGACAGCCTGTGGAGTCCTTGACCATGGTCTTGGCCAGAGCTGCACTGGTGGTGAAGCAGTGGAAGAAGGAGGGGATGATGTTGCAGCAGCCGATGGCCAGCATCTCCTGGTTGGGACGCACCGTGTAGCCATTCTTCTTGGCAAACATCTCAGACAGCGACACAGTGAAGGCAAAGCTAAAAGACAAGATGACTTTTGTGGACAAAACTCATTCAAATGACACTTTTAAACCCGCAAGATTCACACTTTTAAAGTCCTGCTTGACAGTAAATGACTTCCACTTCTTGTTTCCCACACCACCTTGCAGGTAAACATCTACTTACCTGTCTGTTTATGTTACAGTAAGTATTTACTTGAATGCACCAGCAGACACTTCTTGTTTCCCACACCACCTTGCAGGTAAACATCTACTTACCTGTCTGTTTATGTTACAGTAAGTATTTACTTGAATGCACCAGCAGACACTTCTTGTTTCCCACACCACCTTGCAGGTAAACATCTACTTACCTGTCTGTTTATGTTACAGTAAGTATTTACTTGAATACACCAGCAGACACTTCTTGTTTCCCACACCACCTTGCAGGTAAACATCTACTTACCTGTCTGTTTATGTTACAGTAAGTATTTACTTGAATACACCAGCAGACACTTCTTGTTTCCCACACCACCTTGCAGGTAAACATCTACTTACCTGTCTATGTGACACATTGAGACAGGAAGTCAACACATGTGTTACAAATGTGTTACTGTATAGGTGATACATATTGTTACTGTATACTGTTAATGTATACGTGATACATATTGTTGCTACATAGGTGATACATATTGTAACTGTAGGGAATAAACTTGACCAACTGATTGACGTAAAGGAGCATGTGCGCTCAAACCAAATTGTGTGGTTAATCTGCAAGGGAATAAGCGGTAGAAAATGGATGGATGGATGGATGCGTGTCACCATCCTACTGCAGGTAGTATTTCATTGGTTTATTTTTCACTTTTGTCTTTGCTTTCTTTGTACGTCAAATAGAGAGCAATCATACAACAGCAGTTACTTATTTGGGTTTGTACACATTAATACACTGGATAGTTATTCATAAAGTACTTGCAATACAAATATTAAATTACACTTTAAGACTTTAAAAAGACGTTTTACATTTTTTAACGGATTTTAAAAAGTATTTGACAAAATATTTGCATTGTTACATTTGATTTCCTATGGATGCATTTATTTGGTGATGTTTCTCATATTTATTATTGCCATATTTATTTGTCAGCCAGTCCACAAATAACTCTGAGGTCATGCAGGCCAGGATGATTCACTATCGTTCTATTATTGTCATCATATTTCATCCTAACGACAGCTGCAACATCACAAAGAGTTTGGTGTTGACAGAAAGATTTACCTGATGACAGCTAGAGGAATGGCGTCCAGGGCCACTCTGGGCATCAGATCCAAGCTGGGCACCTGAGGAGGGATGAAACCGGTGGGGATGTGCCCTGACACACTGGAGCCATAAAGATGGTTGAGGTTCCCAAAATGACTGGCCAGCGTGGCTCCGGCGACCACAAGCAGTTCTGTCGGCAGAGGAATCTTTAGGCGGTCTTTGTAGCGCTCCTGGATCTCCTTGCCTGTTACTACAGGAGCCCAAACACACAAATATGTTACCTCCTGGGTCACAGGACTACAGCCGGGTCTCATGTTGACCTAGTATGGCGATACAGATGGCGCTGGTGACAAGGTCGCACACGTTGGTCTTGTGGATGTTGGCAAAGATGTTGAACCAGGTTACGAGAACGGTGCCGTAGCCCTGATGGCGAGGAATCTTCAGACCGAGGAGATATTTGGCTTGCACGGTCAGGATGGTGAAAGACGCTCCTGTGGCGAAACCATCCAGCATGGGAGCGGAAAGGTAGACGGAGACGAAGCCTAGACCAAAGACGGCCATCATGACCTGTGGGGGAAGGGTAGTGAGGTATAATGTTCATATGGTCTATGATCTTGTCCTTCATCAGGTCAGTGTAGTCTCAATGAATGTTGTCCTTCATCAGGTCAGTGTAGTCCAATGAATGTTGTCCTTCATCAGGTCAGTGTAGTCTCAATTAATGTTGTCCTTCATCAGGTCAGTGTAGTCTCAATGAATGTTGTCCTTCATCAGGTCAGTGTAGTCTCAATGAATGTTGTCCTTCATCAGGTCAGTGTAGTCTCAATGAATGTTGTCCTTCATCAGGTCAGTGTAGTCTCAATGAATGTTGTCCTTCATCAGGTCAGTGTAGTCTCAATGAATGTTGTCCTTCATCAGGTCAGTGTAGTCTCAATGAATGTTGTCCTTCATCAGGTCAGTGTAGTCTCAATGAATGTTGTCCTTCATCAGGTCAGTGTAGTCTCAATGAATGTTGTCCTTCATCAGGTCAGTGTAGTCTCAATGAATGTTGTCCTTCATCAGGTCAGTGTAGTCTCAATGAATGTTGTCCTTCATCAGGTCAGTGTAGTCTCAATGAATGTTGTCCTTCGTCAGGTCAGTGTAGTCTCAATGAATGTTGTCCTTCATCAGGTCAGTGTAGTCTCAATGAATGTTGTCCTTCGTCAGGTCAGTGTAGTCTCAATGAATGTTGTCCTTCGTCAGGTCAGTGTAGTCTCAATGAATGTTGTCCTTCATCAGGTCAGTGTAGTCTCAATGAATGTTGTCCTTCATCAGGTCAGTGTAGTCTCAATGAATGTTGTCCTTCATCAGGTCAGTGTAGTCTCAATGAATGTTGTCCTTCATCAGGTCAGTGTAGTCTCAATGAATGTTGTCCTTCATCAGGTCAGTGTAGTCTCAATGAATGTTGTCCTTCATCAGGTCAGTGTAGTCTCAATGAATGTTGTCCTTCATCAGGTCAGTGTAGTCTCAATGAATGTTGTCCTTCATCAGGTCAGTGTAGTCTCAATGAATGTTGTCCTTCGTCAGGTCAGTGTAGTCTCAATGAATGTTGTCCTTCATCAGGTCAGTGTAGTCTCAATGAATGTTGTCCTTCGTCAGGTCAGTGTAGTCTCAATGAATGTTGTCCTTCGTCAGGTCAGTGTAGTCTCAATGAATGTTGTCCTTCGTCAGGTCAGTGTAGTCTCAATGAATGTTGTCCTTCATCAGGTCAGTGTAGTCTCAATGAATGTTGTCCTTCATCAGGTCAGTGTAGTCTCAATGAATGTTGTCCTTCATCAGGTCAGTGTAGTCTCAATGAATGTTGTCCTTCGTCAGGTCAGTGTAGTCTCAATGAATGTTGTCCTTCGTCAGGTCAGTGTAGTCTCAATGAATGTTGTCCTTCGTCAGGTCAGTGTAGTCTCAATGAATGTTGTCCTTCGTCAGGTCAGTGTAGTCTCAATGAATGTTGTCCTTCGTCAGGTCAGTGTAGTCTCAATGAATGTTGTCCTTCGTCAGGTCAGTGTAGTCTCAATGAATGTTGTCCTTCGTCAGGTCAGTGTAGTCTCAATGAATGTTGTCCTTCGTCAGGTCAGTGTAGTCTCAATGAATGTTGTCCTTCGTCAGGTCAGTGTAGTCTCAATGAATGTTGTCCTTTGTCAGGTCAGTGTAGTCTCAATGAATGTTGTCCTTCGTCAGGTCAGTGTAGTCTCAATGAATGTTGTCCTTCGTCAGGTCAGTGTAGTCTCAATGAATGTTGTCCTTCGTCAGGTCAGTGTAGTCTCAATGAATGTTGTCCTTCATCAGGTCAGTGTAGTCTCAATGAATGTTGTCCTTTGTCAGGTCAGTGTAGTCTCAATGAATGTTGTCCTTCATCAGGTCAGTGTAGTCTCAATGAATGTTGTCCTTCATCTAGTCAGTGTAGTCTCAATGATTGTTGTCCTTCATCAGGTCAGTGTAGTCTCAATGAATGTTGTCCTTCGTCAGGTCAGTGTAGTCTCAATGAATGTTGTCCTTCTTCAGGTCAGTGTAGTCTCAATGAATGTTGTCCTTCATCAGGTCAGTGTAGTCTCAATGAATGTTGTCCTTCATCAGGTCAGTGTAGTCTCAATGAATGTTGTCCTTCATCAGGTCAGTGTAGTCTCAATGAATGTTGTCCTTCATCAGGTCAGTGTAGTCTCAATGAATGTTGTCCTTCATCAGGTCAGTGTAGTCTCAATGAATGTTGTCCTTCATCAGGTCAGTGTAGTCTCAATGAATGTTGTCCTTCATCAGGTCAGTGTAGTCTCAATGAATGTTGTCCTTCGTCAGGTCAGTGTAGTCTCAATGAATGTTGTCCTTCGTCAGGTCAGTGTAGTCTCAATGAATGTTGTCCTTCGTCAGGTCAGTGTAGTCTCAATGAATGTTGTCCTTCGTCAGGTCAGTGTAGTCTCAATGAATGTTGTCCTTCGTCAGGTCAGTGTAGTCTCAATGAATGTTGTCCTTCGTCAGGTCAGTGTAGTCTCAATGAATGTTGTCCTTCGTCAGGTCAGTGTAGTCTCAATGAATGTTGTCCTTCGTCAGGTCAGTGTAGTCTCAATGAATGTTGTCCTTCATCAGGTCAGTGTAGTCTCAATGAATGTTGTCCTTCATCAGGTCAGTGTAGTCTCAATGAATGTTGTCCTTCATCAGGTCAGTGTAGTCTCAATGAATGTTGTCCTTCGTCAGGTCAGTGTAGTCTCAATGAATGTTGTCCTTCATCAGGTCAGTGTAGTCTCAATGAATGTTGTCCTTCATCAGGTCAGTGTAGTCTCAATGAATGTTGTCCTTCATCAGGTCAGTGTAGTCTCAATGAATGTTGTCCTTCATCAGGTCAGTGTAGTCTCAATGAATGTTGTCCTTCGTCAAGCAACAACAACAACAACAATAGAGCAACATGAGCAGTTTTCCTGCCAAGTGTTTGGTAGCCATCCCCCATTGTGACACTATTGCTTGTGTTTACCTGGTAGATACCAGCCAGGAAAGTGAGAGCAGCTGCGATGCTAATGGCATAGCACTCCTTCCCACATTGCACACCCATTAGCTCCACGCTATGAGCATCATGGCCACTGAAGTTATTCCTCAATGAAGCATTGAAGCCTAGAAGATCCTCATTGAGATCAAAACCAGCCAGAAAGACCTCTTTGTCAACCACCTGCAGACATGCAGTCATAAATCACAAGATAGGACAGAACAAGGAGATGAAATTGCTCACCTGTCCAACCATGAGGCTCATCAGGCTGAAGATGCCTACAGAAACATGTCTGGATGTGCCCATGAGGAAGTAGATGATGTTGGCGTAAAAAGAGGTGTATAAGCCATAGATGGGCTCCACTCCAGCCAGCAGGCAGTAGGCGATAGCTTGTGGTACCAAGATGATGCCCACAATCAAACCAGACATGACGTCCCCCCACACATACTCCCTCAGTCTGTACTTGGGCAGCCAGCGCACCACCGGGAAGAACCCGGACAAGGTGGAGCGCACTCTGGGCACAGAGCAGCTCACGCCCTCCTTCAGCTTGGACTTGAGGACAGAAAGTGGCAGCTGCCGATGGCGGACCCTGCGCTCCAACAGAGCTGGCAGGCTTTCTTTGAGCTTGATGACCTCCTCCATGCTCTCAGATGGGAAGAGGATGCAGCTGATGGAGAGGAGGACCAACAGATAGTCAACAATGCAGAGATACGTAAACCCAGATAGACTAACAAGTCACATTGATTGGACTCATTTTCACGTAGGGGAGTACAGCTGCCAATCAAATATTGTGGCTTTACCACCTAGCTTCATTCTTTAAAAAATAACATTTTGGGCCTAATTTACACATGTTCAAGCATACAAATAGCTGAATGAACTAAAAGTATCATTACTACAGTAGTATTGGCCAATAAAGGAGCCCAAACCCATCAGAACGTGGTCACTGATTGGCTCAGCCTCAGACATCGTTACTATATTGCTTTAAAAGAGTGTCAAAGTGACTAAAAGGTGTTTTCTTCAAGTCTAGATGTATTTTATTTTTTGAAAAATGTATTTAGAAGGTTTTGATGTTCCAGCTAAGAAACATTCCAAATGACCTACTACTAGTGGAAACTGTACTTACTTTTAATGGCTGTAGGTTGACTGTTGAACACTGACTACTTGACATTGTATCAAAGTGTCTTATGATCATCAGTATAATATTTGCAGACATGTCAGGGTATACTCGCTATTGTTTGAGCATTTAGACATTAGAGGACAGTAAAAGTACAAAGTGTCAACTGCCATACTGTCAGATTAAAATAATTATTAAATATATAAGGGACAAGAAAATGGATGGATGGATGGATGGATGCAGTATATATAAAATAATGTAATAATAATTGAACATTTTAGACTATATATTTTTTATAAAAGAAAAAAAAGGTTAAAGGCACATTTTTTTAATCCGGATTCTTACTGATCATTTTAAACTCTTCTTCGGTTCTTATTTTTATTCCGTTATTTTACATGTATATATTACATGTTATTATGAATGTTACTACATGACATATATACTTACATCATGTATATATTACATGTTATTATACATGTTACTACATGACATATATACTTACATCATATATATATTACATGTTATTATGAATGTTACTACATGACATATATACTTACATCATATATATATTACATGTTATTATGAATGTTACTACATGACATATATACTTACATCATGTATATATTACATGTTATTATGAATGTTACTACATGACATATATACTTACATCATGTATATATTACATGTTATTATGAATGTTACTACATGACGTATATACTTACATCATGTATATATTACATGTTATTATGAATGTTACTACATGACATATATACTTACATCATGTATATATTACATGTTATTATGAATGTTACTACATGACGTATATACTTACAGCCTGTATATATTACATGTTATTATGAATGTTACTACATGACATATATACTTACATCATGTATATATTACATGTTATTATGAATGTTACTACATGACATATATACTTACAGCCTGTATATATTTCATGTTATTATGAATGTTACTACATGACATATATACTTACAGCATGTATATATTACATGTTATTATGAATGTTACTACATGACATATATACTTACATCATGTATATATTACATGTTATTATGAATGTTACTACATGACATATATACTTACATCATGTATATATCACATGTTATTATACATGTTACTACATGACATATATACTTACATCATGTATATATTACATGTTATTATGAATGTTACTACATGACATATATACTTACATCATGTATATATTACATGTTATTATGAATGTTACTACATGACATATATACTTACATCATGTATGTATTACATGTTATTATGAATGTTACTACATGACATATATACTTACATCATGTATATATTACATGTTATTATGAATGTTACTACATGACATATATACTTACATCATGTATGTATTACATGTTATTATGAATGTTACTACATGACATATATACTTACATCATGTATGTATTACATGTTATTATGAATGTTACTACATGACATATATACTTACATCATGTATATATTATCATTCATTAATATGTTGTGTAACAGTCACATATCATTAATTAATATGTCGCGTAACCGTCACATATCATTCATTAATATGTTGCGTAACAGTCACATGTCATTAATTAATATGTTGCGTAACAGTCACGTATCATTCATTAATATGTTGCGTAACAGTCACATATCATTAATTAATATGTTGCGTAACAGTCACATATCATTCATTAATATGTTGCGTAACAGTCACATATCATTAATTAATATGTTGCGTAACAGTCACATATCATTAATTAATATGTTGCGTAACAGTCACGTATCATTAATTAATATGTTGCGTAACAGTCACATATCATTAATTAATATGTTGCGTAACAGTCACATATCATTCATTAATATGTTGCGTAACAGTCACATATCATTAATTAATATGTTGCGTAACAGTCACATATCATTCATTAATATGTTGCGTAACAGTCACATATCATTAATTAATATGTTGCGTAACAGTCACACATCATTCATTAATATGTTGCGTAACAGTCACATATCATTCATTAATATGTTGCGTAACAGTCACATATCATTAATTAATATGTTGCGTAACAGTCACATATCATTCATTAATATGTTGCGTAACAGTCACGTATCATTAATTAATATGTTGCGTAACAGTCACATATCATTAATTAATATGTTGCGTAACAGTCACACATCATTCATTAATATGTTGCGTAACAGTCACATATCATTCATTAATATGTTGCGTAACAGTCACATATCATTCATTAATATGTTGCGTAACAGTCACATATCATTAATTAATATGTTGCGTAACAGTCACATATCATTAATTAATATGTTGCGTAACAGTCACGTATCATTAATTAATATGTTGCGTAACAGTCACATATCATTAATTAATATGTTGCGTAACAGTCACATATCATTCATTAATATGTTGCGTAACAGTCACATATCATTCATTAATATGTTGCGTAACAGTCACATATCATTAATTAATATGTTGCGTAACAGTCACATATCATTAATTAATATGTTGCGTAACAGTCACATATCATTAATTAATATGTTGCGTAACAGTCACGTATCATTAATTAATATGTTGCGTAACAGTCACATATCATTCATTAATATGTTGCGTAACAGTCACATATCATTAATTAATATGTTGCGTAACAGTCACGTATCATTAATTAATATGTTGCGTAACAGTCACATATCATTAATTAATATGTTGCGTAACAGTCACATATCATTCATTAATATGTTGCGTAACAGTCACATATCATTCATTAATATGTTGCGTAACAGTCACATATCATTCATTAATATGTTGCGTAACAGTCACATATCATTAATTGACTACACTCTTGTGTTGATAACAATTCGCCTCTTTTAGTATTTGATGTCTTCCTGCAACCAACCTTATGGCAACCATGTGACGCCATCATGTCTTAATATTTATTATATACATTTTCTACCGCTTGTCCCTTTCGGGATTGCGGGGGTGGCTGGAGTCTATCCCAGCTGCACTCGTGTATATATTTTCCGGTACCGATCAAAACTGAGCAAAAATAACTTAGTGAAGGCCCATTATTTTCATATGAGCTCTCGTATTGCCTCATTAGAGTGTGTAAGTACCTACTATGTACTATATATCGTATTGCCTCATTAGAGTGTGTAAGTACCTACTATGTACTATATATCGTATTGGCTCATTAGAGTGTGTGAGTACCTACTATGTACTATATATCGTATTGCCTCATTAGAGTGTGTAAGTACCTACTATGTACTATATATCGTATTGGCTCATTAGAGTGTGTGAGTACCTACTATGTACTATATATCGTATTGCCTCATTAGAGTGTGTGAGTACCTACTATGTACTATATATCGTATTGCCTCATTAGAGTGTGTGAGTACCTACTATGTACTATATATCGTATTGCCTCATTAGAGTGTGTGAGTACCTACTATGTACTATATATCGTATTGCCTCATTAGAGTGTGTGAGTACCTACTATGTACTATATATCGTATTGCCTCATTAGAGTGTGTGAGGAACCTACTATGTACTATATATCGTATTGCCTCATTAGAGTGTGTGAGTACCTACTATGTACTATATATCGTATTGCCTCATTAGAGTGTGTGAGTACCTACTATGTACTATATATCGTATTGCCTCATTAGAGTGTGTGAGTACCTACTATGTACTATATATCGTATTGCCTCATTAGAGTGTGTAAGTACCTACTATGTACTATATATCGTATTGCCTCATTAGAGTGTGTGAGTACCTACTATGTACTATATATCGTATTGCCTCATTAGAGTGTGTGAGTACCTACTATGTACTATATATCGTATTGCCTCATTAGAGTGTGTGAGTACCTACTATGTACTATATATCGTATTGCCTCATTAGAGTGTGTGAGTACCTACTATGTACTATATATCGTATTGCCTCATTAGAGTGTGTGAGTACCTACTATGTACTATATATCGTATTGCCTCATTAGAGTGTGTGAGTACCTACTATGTACTATATATCGTATTGCCTCATTAGAGTGTGTGAGTACCTACTATGTACTATATATCGTATTGCCTCATTAGAGTGTGTGAGTACCTACTATGTACTATATATCGTATTGCCTCATTAGAGTGTGTGAGTACCTACTATGTACTATATATCGTATTGCCTCATTAGAGTGTGTGAGTACCTACTATGTACTATATATCGTATTGCCTCATTAGAGTGTGTGAGTACCTACTATGTACTATATATCGTATTGCCTCATTAGAGTGTGTAAGTACCTACTATGTACTATATATCGTATTGCCTCATTAGAGTGTGTGAGTACCTACTATGTACTATATATCGTATTGCCTCATTAGAGTGTGTGAGTACCTACTATGTACTATATATCGTATTGCCTCATTAGAGTGTGTGAGTACCTACTATGTACTATATATCGTATTGCCTCATTAGAGTGTGTGAGTACCTACTATGTACTATATATCGTATTGCCTCATTAGAGTGTGTAAGTACCTACTATGTACTATATATCGTATTGCCTCATTAGAGTGTGTGAGTACCTACTATGTACTATATATCGTATTGCCTCATTAGAGTGTGTGAGTACCTACTATGTACTATATATCGTATTGCCTCATTAGAGTGTGTGAGTACCTACTATGTACTATATATCGTATTGCCTCATTAGAGTGTGTGAGTACCTACTATGTACTATATATCGTATTGCCTCATTAGAGTGTGTGAGTACCTACTATGTACTATATATCGTATTGCCTCATTAGAGTGTGTGAGTACCTACTATGTACTATATATCGTATTGCCTCATTAGAGTGTGTGAGTACCTACTATGTACTATATATCGTATTGCCTCATTAGAGTGTGTGAGTACCTACTATGTACTATATATCGTATTGCCTCATTAGAGTGTGTGAGTACCTATATGTGACTGTTACGCAACACATTAATTAATGATATGTGACTGTTACGCAACATATTAATGAATGATACGTGACTGTTACGCAACATATTAATGAATGATATGTGACTGTTACGCAACATATTAATTAATGATATGTGACTGTTACGCAACATATTAATTAATGATATGTGACTGTTACGCAACATATTAATTAATGATATGTGACTGTTACGCAACATATTAATGAATGATATGTGACTGTTACGCAACATATTAATTAATGATATGTGACTGTTACGCAACATATTAATGAATGATACGTGACTGTTACGCAACATATTAATGAATGATATGTGACTGTTACGCAACATATTAATGAATGATATGTGACTGTTACGCAACATATTAATTAATGATTATTGACTGTTACGCAACATATTAATGAATGATACGTGACTGTTACGCAACATATTAATGAATGATACGTGACTGTTACGCAACATATTAATGAATGATACGTGACTGTTACGCAACATATTAATGAATGATATGTGACTGTTACGCAACATATTAATGAATGATATGTGACTGTTACGCAACATATTAATGAATGATATGTGACTGTTACGCAACATATTAATTAATGATACGTGACTGTTACGCAACATATTAATGAATGATATGTGACTGTTACGCAACATATTAATGAATGATATGTGACTGTTACGCAACATATTAATTAATGATATGTGACTGTTACGCAACATATTAATTAATGATATGTGACTGTTACGCAACATATTAATTAATGATACGTGACTGTTACGCAACATATTAATTAATGATATGTGACTGTTACGCAACATACTAATGAATGATACGTGACTGTTACGCAACATATTAATGAATGATATGTGACTGTTACGCAACATATTAATTAATGATATGTGACTGTTACGCAACATATTAATTAATGATACGTGACTGTTACGCAACATATTAATGAATGATACGTGACTGTTACGCAACATATTAATGAATGATATGTGACTGTTACGCAACATATTAATGAATGATATGTGACTGTTACGCAACATATTAATGAATGATATGTGACTGTTACGCAACATATTAATTAATGATACGTGACTGTTACGCAACATATTAATGAATGATATGTGACTGTTACGCAACATATTAATGAATGATATGTGACTGTTACGCAACATATTAATGAATGATATGTGGCTGTTACGCAACATATTAATTAATGATACGTGACTGTTACGCAACATATTAATGAATGATATGTGACTGTTACGCAACATATTAATGAATGATATGTGACTGTTACGCAACATATTAATTAATGATATGTGACTGTTACGCAACATATTAATTAATGATATGTGACTGTTACGCAACATATTAATTAATGATATGTGACTGTTACGCAACATATTAATTAATGATATGTGACTGTTACGCAACATATTAATGAATGATATGTGACTGTTACGCAACATATTAATTAATGATATGTGACTGTTACGCAACATATTAATTAATGATACGTGACTGTTACGCAACATATTAATGAATGATATGTGACTGTTACGCAACATATTAATGAATGATATGTGACTGTTACGCAACATATTAATTAATGATACGTGACTGTTACGCAACATATTAATGAATGATATGTGACTGTTACGCAACATATTAATGAATGATATGTGACTGTTACGCAACATATTAATGAATGATACGTGACTGTTACGCAACATATTAATTAATGATACGTGACTGTTACGCAACATATTAATGAATGATATGTGACTGTTACGCAACATATTAATGAATGATACGTGACTGTTACGCAACATATTAATTAATGATACGTGACTGTTACGCAACATATTAATGAATGATATGTGATTGTTACGCAACATATTAATTAATGATATGTGACTGTTACGCAACATATTAATGAATGATATGTGACTGTTACGCAACATATTAATTAATGATATGTAACTGTTACGCAACATATTAATGAATGATATGTGACTGTTACGCAACATATTAATTAATGATACGTGACTGTTACACAACATATTAATGAATGATATGTGACTGTTACGCAACATATTAATTAATGATATGTGACTGTTACGCAACATATTAATGAATGATATGTGACTGTTACGCAACATACTAATTAATGATATGTGACTGTTACGCAACATATTAATTAATGATACGTGACTGTTACGCAACATATTAATGAATGATATGTGACTGTTACGCAACATATTAATGAATGATATGTGACTGTTACGCAACATATTAATTAATGATATGTGACTGTTACGCAACATATTAATGAATGATATGTGACTGTTACACAACATATTAATGAATGATATGTGACTGTTACGCAACATATTAATTAATGATATGTGACTGTTACGCAACATATTAATGAATGATATGTGACTGTTACGCAACATACTAATTAATGATACGTGACTGTTACGCAACATACTAATTAATGATACGTGACTGTTACGCAACATACTAATTAATGATACGTGACTGTTACGCAACATATTAATGAATGTTACACAACATACTTTTTCTTTGTTCCAAAAGGTCTTCCATCAGTTGGACTACTAGAACAAAATACAAATAGTGTGCTCCTCTACAACTAAAAGTGAAAGGACACAAATGATCAGACCATGAAAAGCAAAGGTTTTGTGTGGGTTCTAGCTAAACTCCAGCCTTCTTTATAGCTGAACATTAGAGGCGACACCCTGATGATCTTTTGTCGGCACAAGTAGGATTTATCCCCGCGTCAAACCCTGAAACAACCTTGAATGCTGCTTTTCATCCTGTGGTGGACGAGCAGTGCTGAGAAAACATGAGCTTTTTTTCCAATCTCCAAAGAAGTGTTTGAATGATTGTGTTGTATTGTTGATCAACAATTTACATTAGTGCTATTATATCTCAGTTATGGGGCAAGACATTACTCCTTTTTACTCATGTTTTTTTTGTTGTTGTTTCCTTTTTGGACATACAATGTTTATTTTTCTATTAATATTACTAATGTATTTTTTTAATAATGGTGATATTGTATTTGAAATGCAAATAAAAAAGTGTTAAATGTCAGTTTACAGTATATTGAATCAGTACCCAAGGATAGAGCAGATAAAGGAGAAAACATGTATCGTTATTTCTTATTTACTACTTGCGCAGTTAAACCAAATATTTCCAAAATACTAAATCTGTGTGGGATTTAATTTTAGAATTTATATTTATTAATTACATTTAAGTAGTTATTTTTACAACGATTGTACAAAAGCCTTAGCATTCTTTATCAATTAACTGCTGTAAAAATAATAATGCTGTCAACCATTAATACATGCTAACAAACTGTGGACTTTGCAATCTGACAAACTATTTGTTTTCCCAACTTTTCCCTTTATAATCCAGAACTGAGAGTCTTGTTGTAAAGTGCAAGACATATTAATGAGCTGATACACTATTTACATTTCACAACTGGCTTCTTCTTGTCTAACGGCAATCTGAAGAAGTCGGACATTTATTAACTAACCACAAGTCCTGCATAAACTTAGCCCTTTTTTTTAAAACAAACAATAACAAGATTTAGATTTAGAGTATGTGTTGGTACTCACCTACAACATGTGAGGTTTAGATTGTATTACATTTAGATTGTGTGTGTTGGTACTCACCTACAACATGTGAGGTTTAGGTCTGCACTCTCCAATAATAAGATTTAGAGTATGTGTTGGTACTCACCTACAACATGTGAGGTTTAGATTGTATTAGATTTAGATTGTGTGTGTTGGTACTCACCTACAACATGTGAGGTTTAGGTCTGCACTCTCCAATAATAAGATTTAGAGTATGTGTTGGTACTCACCTACAACATGTGAGGTTTAGGTCTGCACTCTCCAATAATAAGATTTAGAGTATGTGTTGGTACTCACCTACAACATGTGAGGTTTAGGTCTGCACTCTCCAAGTGAAGTGAGTGCAGTTATAGTCAGATAAGAAGACTCATTGGAGCGTGGCGTCTGATAGTGGGCGGGGCTTATTTCTCATCATTTGCATCAACATCACCTGAAGTTAACCCAGTGAAGTTGAGTTTTTTCCCCAGCATGTTTGCTGTCTGCACACAGGGTTGATTACACACACCTGAGGGGTCAATAGGTCAAGTGATTGACACCCCCAAACAGATGTAATCACTTTTTCCATGAAATGATTCATCAGGTTTGGCTCAAAGTAGTTTGTCAACATTTGGATAGCCTCATATTAGCATAACATGATAATACATCATATCCTATTCTACTTTGGGAATGTAACAATTAGTGATACATCCTGTTTCACATTGTAATGATGGTCAAACCAAGATTGATTAGTACACGTTGAAACACTTAGTGACTCTGCTCATTTCACAGAGAAGCAGTTGGATAGCATCAACACAAAGCATATCAACCTTTCTTTATTCAAAGATTTCAGCGGCTACTTTTGTGGCAGATTGTGATGATAACTGAAAAGTGCATTCTTGCATCACTATTTGACATCTCAAGTCTTTCCTGCAACAACTTGATGTGTCCATGAAGACAAAAGCACAGATCTTAAATCAACTTTGAAATATAATCATACTTTTTCAACATGTTAGTGTAAAGAAAGAGTGGCTCGTTCATTTTGTTGCAGGTGCAAATTCTAATAAAATGTTTCCCTCACAATAAAATGTTTTGTGGAAAATCGTTTGTTTTATGCATTTAAAAATTCTAAAATCTTTAGTACCTCATTTTAATAAATGTTGCAGTTTTTCCCCTTTTTGTAAAACAAAATGAAATTATCTCTCTTTAGATTGGCAATTTTGCACTGTCACTGATTTAGAGAGTGGCCCCCAGCAAATTACATTTTGAGGGCCACCACGCTACAATTTTTGTTCACTCTTTATTTTTGTCAAACAATTTTTAACAGGGACAAGCGGTAGAAAATGGATGGATGGATGGATTTTTTAACTTTTTTGAGTAAACTTTAATTGAATTTAATGGATGTTTTGCAATAAAACACTTTTATGGAAAATCAATTGTTCAATCATTATTTTTTTTTAGTGCAAACTAACAAATTTATTAAAATGAAAATATTGCAAACTTTCCTGAAACATCTCTGGCCAGCATGCTAAGCAACACATGAATAGATTACATTAGAAACATCTCTGGCCAGCATGCTATGCAACACAAAATAAATATACAATAAATTATCAACGCTGTGTGACACACGGGGGATGGAGTCGTCATCAGTGACGGAGCAGGAAGGGGCTAGGAATACATTTGTGGTAAGGATTAATATAACGCGCTCAGTCATTCATTAACTGACATTTTACATGAGCTTTTTGTGAGTGATTTTGTGAACACATTATTGATGGAGTACAGTATATGTCATTGATGGAGTACAGTATATGTCATTGATGGAGTACAGTATATGTGAGTACAGTATATGTGAGTACAGTATATGTCATTGATGGAGTACAGTATATGTGAGTACAGTATATGTCATTGATGGAGTACAGTATATGTGAGTACAGTATATGTCATTGATGGAGTACAGTATATGTGAGTACAGTATATGTCATTGATGGAGTACAGTATATGTGAGTACAGTATATGTGAGTACAGTATATGTCAAACACATTGTGGTTGTTCCCTCCTCTCAGTGCAGTACAACATAACATTAGTCACACCTCATTATATTAATACTTTTCCACTTCAAGTGAGTATTATCTTGTGCTTGTTGGTCACAGGGAGGACAACTTCCTGTCAGAGTGAGGAGTGATCAAATATAGTCAACTTTCATCAAGCTCTTTTAGAACATTACTAACAACCTCAACATGTTGCAATCATCTTGTCACCTTTTGTTAAGCCATCATTGGTGTCCTGTCCCTTTAAATTGGTGTACTGTCCCTTTAAATTGGTGTACTGTCCCTTTAAATTGGTGTACTGTCTCTTTAAATTGGTGTACTGTCCCTTTAAATTGGTGTACTGTCCCTTTAAATTGGTGTACTGTCTCTTTAAATTGGTTTACTGTTCCTTTAAATTGGTGTACTGTCCCTTTAAACTGGTGTACTGTCCCTTTAAATTGGTGTCCTGTCCCTTTAAATTGGTGTACTGTCCCTTTAAACTGGTGTACTGTCCCTTTATATTGGTGTCCTGTCCCTTTAAATTGGTGTACTGTCTCTTTAAATTGGTGTACTGTCCCTTTAAATTGGTGTACTGTCCCTTTAAATTGGTGTACTGTCTCTTTAAATTGGTGTACTGTCCCTTTAAACTGGTGTACTGTCCCTTTAAACTGGTGTACTGTCCCTTTATATTGGTCTTCTGTCCCTTTATATTGGTGTCCTGTCCCTTTAAATTGGTGTACTGTCCCTTTAAATTGGTGTACTGTCTCTTTAAATTGGTGTACTGTCTCTTTAAATTGGTGTACTGTCCCTTTCAATTGGTGTACTGTCCCTTTATATTCATGTACTGTCCCTTTAAATTGGTGTACTGTCCCTTTCAATTGGTGTACTGTCCCTTTGAATTGGTGTACTGTCCCTTTATATTGGTGTACTGTCTCTTTATATTGGTGTACTGTCCCTTTATATTGATGTACTGTCCCTTTAAATTGGTGTACTGTCCCTTTATATTGATGTACTGTCCCTTTAAATTGGTGTACTGTCCCTTTAAATTGGTGTACTGTCCCTTTAAATTGGTGTACTGTCTCTTTAAATTGGTGTACTGTCCCTTTAAATTGGTGTACTGTCCCTTTAAATTGGTGTACTGTCTCTTTAAATTGGTTTACTGTTCCTTTAAATTGGTGTACTGTCCCTTTAAACTGGTGTACTGTCCCTTTAAATTGGTGTCCTGTCCCTTTAAATTGGTGTACTGTCCCTTTAAACTGGTGTACTGTCCCTTTATATTGGTGTCCTGTCCCTTTAAATTGGTGTACTGTCTCTTTAAATTGGTGTACTGTCCCTTTAAATTGGTGTACTGTCCCTTTAAATTGGTGTACTGTCTCTTTAAATTGGTGTACTGTCCCTTTAAACTGGTGTACTGTCCCTTTAAACTGGTGTACTGTCCCTTTATATTGGTCTTCTGTCCCTTTATATTGGTGTCCTGTCCCTTTAAATTGGTGTACTGTCCCTTTAAATTGGTGTACTGTCTCTTTAAATTGGTGTACTGTCTCTTTAAATTGGTGTACTGTCCCTTTCAATTGGTGTACTGTCCCTTTATATTCATGTACTGTCCCTTTAAATTGGTGTACTGTCCCTTTCAATTGGTGTACTGTCCCTTTGAATTGGTGTACTGTCCCTTTATATTGGTGTACTGTCTCTTTATATTGGTGTACTGTCCCTTTATATTGATGTACTGTCCCTTTAAATTGGTGTACTGTCCCTTTATATTGATGTACTGTCCCTTTAAATTGGTGTACTGTCCCTTTAAATTGGTGTACTGTCTCTTTAAATTGGTGTACTGTCACTTTAAATTGGTGTACTGTCCCTTTATATTGGTGTACTGTCCCTTTAAATTGGTGTACTGTCCCTTTAAATTGGTGTATTGTCCTTTTAAATTGGTGTACTGTCCTTTTAAATTGGTGTACTGTCTCTTTAAATTGGTGTACTGTCCCTTTATATTGGTGTACTGTCCCTTTATATTGGTGTACTGTCTCTGTATATTGGTGTACTGTCCCTTTAAATTGGTGTACTGTCTCTTTAAATTGGTGTACTGTCTCTGTATATTTGTGTACTGTCCCTTTAAATTTATGTACTGTCTCTTTAAATTGGTGTACTGTCCCTTTAAATTTATGTACTGTCTCTTTAAATTGGTGTACTGTCTCTTTAATTTGGTGTACTGTCTCTTTAAATTGGTGTACTGTCCCTTTAAATTGGTGTACTGTCTCTTTAAATTGGTGTACTGTCCCTTTAAATTGGTGTACTGCCTCTTTAATTGGTGTACTGTCCCTTTAAATTGGTGTACTGTCCCTTTAAATTGGTGTACTGTTTCTTTAAATTGGTGTTCTGTCTCTTTAAATTGGTGTTCTGTCTCTTTAAATTGGTGTACTGTCTCTTTAAATTGGTGTACTGTCCCTTTAAATTGGTGTACTGTCCCTTTAAATGTATGTACTGTCCCTTTAAATTTATGTACTGTCTCTTTAAATTGGTGTACTGTCCCTTTATATTGGTGTACTGTCCCTTTATATTGGTGTACTGTCTCTGTATATTGGTGTACTGTCCCTTTAAATTGGTGTACTGTCCCTTTAAATTGGTGTACTGTCTCTTTAAATTGGTGTACTGTCTCTTTAAATTGGTGCACTGTCCCTTTAAATTTATGTACTGTCCCTTTAAATGTATGTACTGTCCCTTTAATTTGGTGTACTGTCTCTTTAAATTGGTGTACTGTCCCTTTAAATTGGTGTACTGCCTATTTAAATTGGTGTACTGCCTATTTAAATTGGTGTACTGTCTCTTTAAATTGGTGTACTGCCTCTTTAAATGGGTGTACTGTCTCTTTAAAGTGGTGTACTGCCTCTTTAAATCCACCTCTATGTGTTCATGTGTTCAAGCTCTAGCAGCCTAGAAGGGGAAGTAAAAAGAGGAGCTCACCCCGACAGGAGCGTGGATGCTTTTTGGGGGCCATAGCTCCTCCAGCACATCTTCTAGCTCCTCCAGCACATCTTCTAGCACATCTTCTAGCTCCTCCAGAACATCTTCTAGCTCCTCCAGCACATCTTCTAGCTCCTCTGATCTTCATTCAGTCTGCTTTTCACTGCCTTCTTCTTCCTGCTTCCGACCGCAAAGCATGATGGGAGCTGTCAGCCCCGCCTCCTTCCCATGGGCGTGTCTGGAGACGAGCAAGAGGGGGAGGGGAGAGCAACGGGATGGAGCGCGTGCACAGATGCAGTGCCATGGTTGCCATGGTGACGGCGCGCAGGTGTTTTCTTTGTCAATAGGGTGACATTGTTTGTGTGCAATGTATGTATAAACATACATTTAATGTCTGTATAAACATAAATTTAATGTCTGTATAAACATACATTTAATGTCTGTATAAACATACATTTAATGTCTGTATAAACATACATTTAATGTCTGTATAAACATACATTTAATGTCTGTATAAACATACATTTAATGTCTGTATAAACATACATTTAATGTCTGTATAAACATACATTTAATGTCTGTATAAACATACATTTAATGTCTGTATAAACATACATTTAATGTCTGTATAAACATACATTTAATGTCTGTATAAACATACATTTAATGTCTGTATAAACATACATTTAATGTCTGTATAAACATACATTTAATGTCTGTATAAACATACATTTAATGTCTGTATAAACATACATTTAATGTCTGTATAAACATACATTTAATGTCTGTATAAACATACATTTAATGTCTGTATAAACATACATTTAATGTCTGTATAAACATACATTTAATGTCTGTATAAACATACATTTAATGTCTGTATAAACATACATTTAATGTCTGTATAAACATACATTTAATGTCTGTATAAACATACATTTAATGTCTGTATAAACATACATTTAATGTCTGTATAAACATACATTTAATGTCTGTATAAACATACATTTAAAGGCCTACTGAAAGCCACTACTAGCGACCACGCAGTCTGATAGTTTATATATCAATGATGAAATCTTAACATTGCAACACATGCCAATACGGCCGGGTTAACTTATAAAGTGACATTTTAAAATTCCCGCTAAACTTCCGGTTCGAAACGCCTCTGAGGGTTGACGTATGCGCGTGACGTCAATCATTGAAACGGAAGTATTCGGACACCATTGAAGTCAATACGAAATAGCTCTGTTTTCATCTCATTATTCCACAGTATTCTGGACATCTGTGTTGGTGAATCTGTTGCAATTTGTTCATTGCATTATGGAGAAAGAAGCTGAGCAAGCAAAGAAGAAAGTTGTCAGTGCGAAGTGTCTATTTTGCGAGGGAAGTCAGCAACAACACGTACACAGCCGGCGCTTCTTTGTTTACATTCCCGAAAGATGCAGTCAAGATGGAAGAACTCGGACAACAGAGACTCTTACCAGGAGGACTTTGATTTGGATACACAGTTGCGATAACGTGAGTACACAGCTGCGCTTCCAAACATTTCATCGCTTGCTATAACTAGCTCGAGCTAGTAGCTAGGAGCTAGGAGCTAGCATTAGGATTAATTTGTGGCATATTAAATATAAGCCTGGTTGTGTTGTGGCTAATAGAGTATATATATGTCTTGTGTTTATTTATTGTTGTAGTCATTCCCAGCTGAATATCAGGTCACCCCCGCGCGCTTCCAAACATTTGATTGCTTGCCCGTACGTGCGTGTCATGTACGTAACTTTGATTAAATATATAAGCTTTATGAACCTTGGGTTAGGTGAACGGTTGTTTGGGCTGAGTGAGTGTGTGTGTTATGCAGGTGTTTGAATTGTATTGGCGGGTTATATATACAGGATCCCGTCCATATTACCCG
Source organism: Entelurus aequoreus (assembly GCF_033978785.1). Lineage (NCBI taxonomy): Eukaryota > Metazoa > Chordata > Actinopteri > Syngnathiformes > Syngnathidae > Entelurus > Entelurus aequoreus. The sequence continues at coordinate 49,687,692 of NC_084751.1, forward strand.
CTTGAGCTATAACTAGCTCGAGCTAGTAGCTAGGAGCTAGCATAACAAACACCTAGGTGTTTTTATGCGGGATTAATTTGTGGCATATTAAATATAAGCCTGGTTGTGTTGTGGCTGATAGAGTATATATATGTCTTGTGTTTATTTACTGTTGTAGTCATTTCCAGCTGAATATCAGGTCACCCCCGCCTCTCACAGCATCTTCCACTCCCCACTAGTCCTTCACTTGCACTTTCCTCATTTAAAAATATTTCATCCTCGCTCAAATTAATGGGGAAATCGTCGCTTTCTCGGTCCGAATCTCTCTCACTTCATGCGGCCATCATTGTAAACAATAGGGAACTTTGCGTATATGTTCAACTGACTACGTCACGCTACTTCCGGTAGGGGCAAGCCTTTTTTTTATCAGATACCAAAAGTTGCAATCTTTATCGTCGTTGTTCTATACTAAATCCTTTCAGCAAAAATATGGCAATATCGCGAAATGATCAAGTATGACACATAGAATAGATCTGCTATCCCCGTTTAAATAAAAAAAATTCATTTCAGTAGGCCTTTAATGTATGTATAAACTTACATTTAATGTCTGTATAAACATACATTTAATGTCTGTATAAACATACATTTAATGTCTTTATAAACATACTGTACATTTAATGTCCGTATAAACATACATTTAATGTCTGTATAAACATACATTTAATGTATGTATAAACATACATTTAATGTATGTATAAACATACATTTAATGTCCGTATAAACATACATTTAATGTCTGTATAAACATACATTTAATGTATGTATAAACATACATTTAGTGTCTTTATAAACATACTGTACATTTAATGTATGTATAAACATACATTTAATGTCTGTATAAACATACATTTAATGTCTTTTTAAACATACTGTACATTTAATGTATGTATAAACATACATTTAATGTCTGTATAAACATACATTTAAACACCTTTAACATGTGGAATAAAATGATCTATATTAGAAAGGAACTCAAACAAGACACAAATGTAAACGATAACAAAAAGTCTACATATACATTATGGATTATTATGGAAGACGAATGATGTATCCTGAACTGATTATTGTGTTATTATTTAATAAATGCCACATAGTCTGATATCAGTCATCCTGGATTTATTCATGTATAATTGTTTTCAATGAAAACCAGTCTGGTATCATTTGTCCTACATTCATCTATATATTAGTGCTAGAAATAAATACCCCAATCTGATATCAATAATCATTATCTAAGGTTTTATCAGTCATGTATAATACTTATCAATAACTCTTTTTTGTCAGTTTTGCCAATTATACATTCGGTATTTGTTCAATCACTGTACTATTTGTCAGTTTTTATAGTTTCCCAGGCTGTTTTCACCAACTGACACCTCAGGAAACACTTTGCACTCTAAATACCAGCGACATGACCAACAGTGGCATAGTAGGCCTAAGTATTCATTACAAATGAGCAGAAATTATTAAGTATATTTAATATTTTTGTCCACTGTGTTTGGATATAGGGCTTGAAAGTGTGAGGTGAAAACGCAATGCATCATGGGTCTTACATCACCTGGTACACCTTGGTGTGTTTACTTAGTTTGAATCAAAGCATGTCACATGTTTGTTTACTTTTAGTCACAAGATGAGTATTATTTTCAGAGAGGTGACAATGCGTAACACATTTTTTCCTGCTAATAAAACAAAGACATCCAGTGAGAGATGAAAGATGAGGTACATTTGAACAAACCATCATTAACGTCACTTGTACTTGTACGTGCTCACAGCTCATGTCAGTCAGTTCCAACATTTTCTATTCTTTTTTTTTCCAGGCAGCGAGCCTTTGGAATAGGTACAGTTTGTCTCGGTACGCTCCATTGTTTTTTGTATGATCCATTTTAATCCAGTTTGTAGCTCGCTTTCACATCGTAAACAAAGCCTTTATTCAACAAGTATGTCTACCCAGCCCCCACAATGCATTGCACAATCACGTGGCCTTTGGAGTCCTGTAGGAATATAAAACACTGTACTTAAATAATGAATCAAATCGTTGGTGTAGTGGAGCTCACGTACCACCAGTGTACACGTACCACAGTTTGAGAATCCCTCAATCCAAGCAGTCTTTATTTGTCATTATGACATTATTCTGTCACTTTTTAGTCATCCTTTGGTTTATTTATTACATTGCTGTTTAAAAATACAGTAATGCATAATTGTGTAAATGAAAAGAAAAACACAATGAAAAGGTACAAAGGAGGAGACTTTTTGCTTTTTTAAATAAGAAATATAAATAAGGTGGTGCACAAAATATTGTCTTCAATAACTTCCTCGAAAACAAAGTCCATTTTAGGTCCCATTTTTGAGAAAAACATTTCTTGTAACAATCTGGCTGTGCCATTTAATGTTGGCCTGTTATTCCATCCATTTTATACCGCTTGTCCCTCTCGGGGTCACGGGGGTGCTGGAGCCTATCCCAACTGCACACAGTGGGGTACACCCTGGACAAGGAAGGCGAGGTACACCCTGGACAAGTCACCACCTCATCAACACAGATGTTCAACATTCACACTCACATTCACACACTAGGGACCATTTAGTGCTACATTTGTTTAGAAAACCAAACAAAACCAAACATGCATCTTCACTTATGTGCACCTAACAACACACCTGTGAACCTTCTCAGCAATGACACACTTCACCTTCTTACTTAGTAACACACGCAGTCAAGAGAAAAGTACATTCATGTTTCATATTTAACTGGAACAACACGCCTGTCATCGTGTGTGCGTGTGTGTGTGTGTGTGTGTGTGTGTGTGTGTGTGTGTGTGTGTGTGTGTGTGTGTGTGTGTGTGTGTGTGTGTGTGTGTGTGTGTGCGTCCCACATCCATGTGGGCCCAGTTATGGGGAAATAACAACCCAAGACCTCAACGGTGGAACAGGCGCAGGATGATTGCTAACCCTATGGAGCGTCACAACGGCTGGGATGGCGGATGAAGGCTGCAGCAGAAAAGGGTCCCCAGTCGTCTTGGACTCCATGCCACTGAACCCTGACTCGGATCTGTCAAGGATCGTGTGGTGACTGTCTGTGCACCAGTCTCCCCCACGTTAAACAAAGTCACGCACAGGCATCCTCCATAAAGGGATCCACTTTAACATCCTGGTCCAAATTCCTATGGCGACCAGCAAGTGGCGACGGGGGCAGGTTTGTGAAATCTGGAAGCCCCTAGTCATGATCTGGCACACTAGGCGGTGGGTGTAAGATTCAGTCGCTAGTCTCTTGGAATGAGGCAGAAAGTGCCCTTCGGCAGCTGCACCCATGACTGAGCAGCCCTATTTAGGATCCACTCTGCTCACCCCATTCGGGGAAGGGGCTAGAAAAGGTGCCCTAAAAATAGCCTGCCTCAGACCTCCCGATTGGAATACCGCATCCAGAGGGATCACCACTTTGCGGTCAGAAAAACACAAATATGAATTTTGGAGCCTGGAATGTGCGCACTCTGATGGATAGTGCAACCAGCGACAGACCGGAGAGGCGAACTGCAATAGTTGCTAGAGAACTGAGGAAATGCCAGATCGACATAGCTGCACTCTCCGAAACCCGATGGGCAGGCAAAGGACAACTAAAGGAGGACAAAGGTGGATACTGTACACTTTCTTCCGGAAAGGAAAAGCTGCTGATGAACCTAGGATCCATGGGGTTGGATTTGCCATCAGAAACCAGCTCATCAACCACCTCTCTGAACTTCCTGTGGGGATCAATGAGCGTCTTATGACCACCCGCCTGGTGCTTGCCAACCACCAGATGGCTACAGTCCTGAGTGTGCATGCCCCTACTTTAGATTCTGAAGTGAAAGAGACCTCCTACGCCTGCCTGGATGAGGTCCTGTCAAGTATCCCCAAGGAAGATAAGATTATCCTCCTGGGAGATTTCAATGCCAGGGTTGGCCGGGACCACCACCTCTGGAATGGCACTATAGGAAAGGAAGGCATCGGAAACATCAACTCCAATGGAGTCCTGCTTCTCAGCAAATGTGTGCAGTACAACCTCACAATCACCAACACTCTGTTTTGCCAGAAAAACTAACTTAAGGCATCCTGGAGACACCCTCGCTCCAAGCAGTGGCATCTTATTGACTATGTCATCGTACGAGCCAGGGACCGCCGTGACGTGCACATCACAGGAGCCATGATTGATGCAGACAACTGCTGGACAGATCATCGCCTCATTAGCTCCACAATGTCCATCAAACTCAAGAGGAAGAGGAGGGTTCGAAAGAAGCAAATCCAGCCAAGACTGAACCTGAAAAGCCTGGATGACACTGCCACCCAGCAGCTTTCAGGCCTCTCTTGGGGAAAGCCTCCAACAGGAATATCCTGATGACATCGAAGAGCACTGGAGTCTGCTCAAATTCACCATCCTTGATACTTGTAAAACCACCCTTGGGTACATGTCCAGGAAAAACCAGGACTGGTTTAATGAGAACGACACAGAGATAGAACAGCTCATCTCCAAAAAAAGGAAAGCCTTTCATATTTGGCAAAATTATACTACATGTGAGGAAAAAACAATGGCCCATTCCAGAGCCAAGGCAGACGTCCAGAACCGGGGGAGAGAGCTTAAGGATACCTGGTGGACAGAAAAAGCACTGGAAATCCAGAGACTGGTAGACTCAGGTGACACCAGAGGCTTCTTCAATGCCACTAGGGCCATCTATGGCCCAAGCCACCGCGGCCTAAACCCCCTGCGCTCAAAGGATGGGCGGGAGTTGCTGAAGGACAACGAGTCCATCAATGCTCGATGGAAAGAGCATTTCCAAGAACTTCTCAACCGTGACAGCACAGCTGAACCAGGCATTACCAATCACATCCCTCAGAGTCCCATCAGAGAAGACATGGGGGAACCTCTTACAATAACTGAGGTCAAAAGTGCCATCAGGAGCCTTAAGAACAACAAGGCCACTGGTCCAGATGGGATCCCAGCTGAGATCTTAAAGCAAGGTGGACCAGATCTCCAGCACAACATCCACACCCTACACCTCAAGGTCTGGGAAAAAGAAGAACTTCCATCAGAGCTTAGGGATGCCGCAATAAAAGTTCACCTCCAGGCAGCTACAACCCTAAACTAACACCCTCCCCGGATTGTTAATAATCAAATGTAAACAATCAAATGCAGATACTTTTTCTTATGCCTTCTGATCTCTCTCTCTCTCTCTCTCTCTCTTTCTCTCTCTCTCTCTTTCTCTCTATGTCCACTACTTGATGTACATATCCTACCAAGTCAGACCTACACTGTTCCAATATCCATTTCTCTGTTCTCAATTGTTGATGACAGATGATAATCAACCAAACCTAACCCTCCTTGTTTATTTTCACAAATATCTGAGTTTGTTATTCAAAAACATGTCATAATGTTGTGTTATTTACAAACTCAGGATGTGAATGTGAGCAGTGTTTTCCATGTATTTTATTTTGCAGTGCTGACTTTATTCTGGGCCAGCACGGTGGAACAGGGGTTAATGCGTCTGCCTCACAATACGAAGGTCCTGGGTTCGAGCCTGCGCTCGGGATCTTTCTGTGTGGAGTTTGCATGTTCTCCCCGTGACTGCGTGGGTTCTACTCCGGCTTCCTCACACCTCCAAAGACATGCACCTGGGGATAGGCCCCTCCCACCTCCAAAGACTTGCACCTGGGGATAGGCCCCTCCCACCTTCAAAGACTTGCACCTGGGGATAGGCCCCTCCCACCTCCAAAGACATGCACCTGGGGATAGGCCCCTCCCACCTCCAAAGACATGCACCTGGGGATAGGCCCCTCCCACCTCCAAAGACATGCACCTGGGGATAGGTTGATTGGCAACACTAAATGGTCCCTAGTGTGTGAATGTTGTCTATCTGTGTTGATGAGGTGGCAACTTGTCCAGGGTGTACCCCGCCTTCCGACCGATTGTAGCTGAGATAGGCTCCAGCACCCCACGCGACCCCGAAAGGGATAAGCGGTAGAAAATGGATGGACTTTATTCTGTTCGCACAATTCTATACTGTTCTATTAAAAGTCTTCATAAATAAATGTGATGAAGTATTTTGTCTATTTTTGTCTTGTGCATTAATCTCATTATAATCATCAGCAAGGAATAAAAGACAAAAGCACAAAATCATTTAATGATCTTGAAAAAAGATCGAAGCAAAAGGCGATGCTGGCTCTGTGCTTCCTTGGTATCGCTTCGACACCAACATCTGCAGTATCGCCCACCTTCCTCAGGGCAATACATGATACTCTAACAATGTTGTGTAATACATGATACTCTAACAATGTTGTGTAATACATGATACTCTAACAATGTTGTGTAATACATGATACTCTAACAATGTTGTGTAATACATGATACTCTAACAATGTTGTGTAATACATGATACTCTAACAATGTTGTGTAATACATGATACTCTAACAATGTTGTGTAATACATGATACTCTAACAATGTTGTGTAATACATGATACTCTAACAATGTTGTGTAATACATGATACTCTAACAATGTTGTGTAATACATGATACTCTAACAATGTTGTGTAATACATGATACTCTAACAATGTTGTGTAATACATGATACTCTAACAATGTTGTGTAATACATGATACTCTAACAATGTTGTGTAATACATGATACTCTAACAATGTTGTGTATTACATGATACTCTAACAATGTTGTGTAATACATGATACTCTAACAATGTTGTGTAATACATGATACTCTAACAATGTTGTGTAATACATGATACTCTAACAATGTTGTGTAATACATGATACTCTAACAATGTTGTGTAATACATGATACTCTAACAATGTTGTGTAATACATGATACTCTAACAATGTTGTGTAATACATGATACTCTAACAATGTTGTGTAATACATGATACTCTAACAATGTTGTGTAATACATGATACTCTAACAATGTTGTGTAATACATGATACTCTAACAATGTTGTGTAATACATGATACTCTAACAATGTTGTGTATTACATGATACTCTAACAATGTTGTGTATTACATGATACTCTAACAATGTTGTGTAATACATGATACTCTAACAATGTTGTGTATTACATGATACTCTAACAATGTTGTGTATTACATGATACTCTAACAATGTTGTGTAATACATGATACTCTAACAATGTTGTGTAATACATGATACTCTAACAATGTTGTGTAATACATGATACTCTAACAATGTTGTGTAATACATGATACTCTAACAATGTTGTGTAATACATGATACTCTAACAATGTTGTGTAATACATGATACTCTAACAATGTTGTGTAATACATGATACTCTAACAATGTTGTGTATTACATGATACTCTAACAATGTTGTGTATTACATGATACTCTAACAATGTTGTGTATTACATGATACTCTAACAATGTCGTGTAATACATGATACTCTAACAATGTTGTGTATGTTGTGTAATACATGATACTCTAACACTGTTGTGTATTACATTGTCAGATCAAAAGACCAAAAGTTCAAATGAAGTAATTTTCAAGTGTCACTGTCATTCATACTCATTTGCAAAATAAGCACACATTTGTGTGTGTGGTGTAATAATGAATAAATAATGACTGTAGCCTGAGGGACAAGCGGTAGAGAAAAGGATGGATGGATACAGCAGCACAATTGCCATAAAGAGGCAGCGACCTGTCTTTGAGTGACATCTAGTGGTAGAAAAAGATTGTGCAGCTGTCATATTTCACTAAATGTGTCCACAATGCTTGACTTTTTAAAAACATTCCATTGAAAGATAAGCAAATATTGATATTGCAGTTTATTGGACACATTTTTGCAGTTAAATGCTTCTTTGAAGAGCTATTTACACCAAGTGTTAGAGGCCTGATTTACAGTAAGTGTTAGAGGCCTGATTTACAGTAAGTGTTAGAGGCCTGATTTACAGTAAGTTTTAGAGGCCTGATTTACAGTAAGTTTTAGAGGCCTGATTTACAGTAAGTGTTAGAGGCCTGATTTACAGTAAGTTTTAGAGGCCTGATTTACAGTAAGTGTTAGAGGCCTGATTTACAGTAAGTTTTAGAGGCCTGATTTACAGTAAGTGTTAGAGGCCTGATTTACAGTAAGTTTTAGAGGCCTGATTTACAGTAAGTGTTAGAGGCCTGATTTACAGTAAGTTTTAGAGGCCTGATTTACAGTAAGTTTTAGAGGCCTGATTTACAGTAAGTTTTAGAGGCCTGACCTCCACATGGAAGCTGAAATCTCTTGGACTTTATTCCAACAACATGACAAATCCCCCAGCAGATTGCTTTGCTTTGCTTTGCGCCTCTTTTTGTTTTTGCTCAAATGTGCTGCTGAGAAAAAGACACACAAGGTTTACAAAAGATGCATCAACATAACAATCATCTTTTACAAAATCATCTTTTTACCGCTCATTTCTCCTCTGATTGCTTCATGGCCAGCTTTAGTGCAATCACTTATTTGTTTACTGTCACTTATTTGTTTACTGTCACCTATTTGTTTACTGTCACTTATTTGTTTACTGTCACTTATTTGTTGACTGTCACTTATTTGTTTACTGTCACCTATTTGTTTACTGTCACTTATTTGTTTACTGTCACTTATTTGTTTACTGTCACTTATTTGTTGACTAACTTATTTGTTTACTGTCACTTATTTGTTGACTGTAACTTATTTGTTTACTGTCACTTATTTGTTGATTGTCACTTATTTGTTGACTGTCACTTATTTGTTGATTGTCACTTATTTGTTGACTGTCACTTATTTGTTTACTGTCACTTATTTGTTGACTGTCTCTTATTTGTTTATTGTCACTTATTTGTTGATTGTCACTTATTTTTTGACTGTCACTTATTTGTTTACTGTCACTTACCGTATTTGTTTACTGTCACTTATTTGTTGATTGTCACTTATTTTTTTACTGTCACTTATTTGTTGACTGTCACTAATTTGTTGATAGGCACTTATTTGTTGATTGGCACTTATTTGTTGACTGTCACTTATTTGTTTACTGTCACTAATTTGTTGACTGTCACTTATTTGTTTATTGTCACTTATTTGTTGACTGTGTCTTATTTGTTGACTGTCACTTATTTGTTGACTGTCACTTATCTGTTTACTGTCACTTATTTGTTTACTGTCACTTATTTGTTGATTGTCACTTATTTGTTGAATGTCACTTATTTGTTGACTGTCACTTATTTGTTGACTGTCACTTATTTGTTGACTGTCACTTTATTTGTTGATTGTCACTTATTTGTTTACTGTCACTTATTTGTTTACTGTCTCTTATTTGTTGACTGTCACTTATTTGTTGACTATCACTTATTAGTTTACTGTCTGTTATTTGTTTACTGTCACTTATTTGTTTACTGTCACTTATTTGTTTACTGTCACTTATTTGTTGACTGTCTCTTATTTGTTTAAATAACAAAGTTTGTCAGTGTGAACATGAAATATCTTGTCTTTGCAGTCTGTTCAATTGAATATAAGTTGAAAAGGATTTGTTGTATTCTCTTTTTATTTACCATTTACACAACGTGACAACTTCACTGCTTTTGTAGTTTGTCTAATAAGTGTTAAAAATATGTCTTTAGAAAGATAGCTGGAAGTCCCTGAAGTAGATTGCAGAACAACAACTCCAATAATAAACTATAATCATGTTCTACTACTCTTATGTAAAATAATGTTGTGTACAAAACATTTGCAAAGATGGACTTTTTGGATGTGATTAGAATATACAAGTGTACCTAATGTTGTGGCCCGTCCAAGCAGTGCTGGTGAAAATAAAACACACCCATCACAAAATGTTGGAGGGCGCCTAACAATAACTGAATATCATCAATTACCAGGAAAAAAGTGACTGCCTTGTGATCCATTTATTGAAAAGATGCATGTTGTTACTAATTCTTGCTTCCTGCTGCTGTGAACACAAATAATAATAATAATAATATTCAGCATTCAATGCTCATGTACATGATCAATCATGTCAAAAGAAAGTTGCTCATTTTTCTTTCATTGAAAGTCCATGGAAATGATTGTTTGTTATTAACTACGCATGATTCAATTCTGGCTTCTATTGCAGGAGAAAAATACTTTCCAACACAATAATTAAGACATATTTGCTTCATCAGAAAATACTGAATTGAAATGTGACATTAAGGACCAGCAACATGTCATTTTAGCACAGTACAGAACAAAAATGTCCTCATATTAATCCCTGCATTATCTTAACTGATAACAATGTTCCAAGATTTTGAATCCAAACTGTTTTGGATGTTTTTGTGTAAAAATGTCTTCCTTTGTGGAATGATCTTGTCATTTTATTAAAGTGCAAAACTATTTCACAATATATGTATTTTACACTACTAAGATGCATCAATTGTGCTAAATTGGACCCTCTTACTTAAACACAAGCACCTGTTGAGTCCTGTCCTCCACACTTGGGAACTGGAATGATCAGCAGTGATGATCAATACATCAAATCATGTCAAAGATGAACTAGAAACACACTTGGATCAGTTGATGACCTCCTAGAGGAGAAGTCCTTTCTCAAAGTGGTCCCAGAGAGTCCTGGGACTCCTGCTCGTTAGCCAGAATCCTTCTTCCATTGTCGCAGTAGCTCCGGTTTGGTAGGAAGGACAATCTGTAAGAAAAACAAAGGCTGCAAAAATATGGATTCCAGTGGGAGAAGGAAAATATGAAACAACTTGTAGTGGAAACACAAGAACATGAAGAAACACTTTAATGTTTTGTTGGCCACATGATCAGTGCTTCTCTGACCTAAGTAATCATTAAGTACCACCATCATGTACTAGACCTAAGTAATCATTAAGTACCACCATCATGTACTAGACCTAAGTAATCATTAAGTACCACCATCATGTACTAGACCTAAGTAATCATTAAGTACCACCATCATGTACTAGACCTAAGTAATCATTAAGTACCACCATCATGTACTAGACCTAAGTAATCATTAAGTACCACCATCATGTACTAGACCTAAGTATTCATTAAGTACCCCCATAATGTACTAGACCTAAATAATAGCACATTTTCAATAGTTTTATCAGTTTGTTAAACACATAGCTATGGGCTGCACTTTGGACACGCCTGCTGTAGGCTACGAGGAGCTAGCAGCTACACAACAGCTGAGCTAAAACAACACATTTAAGCATATCAATTAATTATAGTTGCTTATTACATACACAAAGTCGCCAAGACAGAAGTCTGACAGAAAGTATTCAGTAACAAACGTGTCCGCATCATTCAACTTTCTACAACATGAGCTTTACTTAATAAATTATTGTGGCCACTAGGTGTTGTAAAATATCAAATTACTATTGCAAAATCATCCACCATATGGTTAGTGTTTTTCTAATATTTGTGTCAATATATATATAAGCATATTTTGTGGCTTTTACCATATTGAATAATATGCATAAAATGTAGGGTCGATATCGCTTAGGGGTCCCCTACCCTAATGCCACCCTCCAGTGGTCCACAGATATCACTTAGGGGTCCCCTACCCTAATGCCACCCTCCAGTGGTCCACAGATATCGCTTAGGGGTCCCCTACCCTAATGCCACCCTCCAGTGGTCCACAGATATCGCTTAGGGGTCCCCTACCCTAATGCCACCCTCCAGTGGTCCACAGATATCGCTTAGGGGTCCCCTACCCTAATGCCACCCTCCAGTGGTCCACAGATATCGCTTAGGGGTCCCCTACCCTAATGCCACCCTCCAGTGGTCCACAGATATCGCTTAGGGGTCCCCTACCCTAATGCCACCCTCCAGTGGTCCACAGAGGCTGAAAAGGCTTTCATTGACCTCAAACATGACCTGTCCTCCGCCTCTGCTCTTGCTTTGCTTGACTATCATCTGCCCTTTTTCTTAGATGTTTCTGAAAGTGATAGTACTACTAACAGTCCTTTTTTCAGAAACAGAAGGGGGGGAGGTGAGGGTGGATCGTGTCCAGTTGTTGATTTCCTTGATATGATCAATCCGGTACAAGGGAAAAGGTACTTGCTGACTTATGTTGACAATCACAGTGGTTGGCCGGGAGCAACCCTGACCTCAAAGGAGGATGCCAAATCAGTAATGAAATGGCTGGTGAATGACCTAAAACCCCAACATGGTTTCCCCAAAAAGATTAGGTCAGACATTGGCACCCATTTTAAAAATAGTCACTTAGCCTTGGTCGAAAAGGCTCTCGGACTAGAACACAGGTTCGGCTCGGGGTACCATCCTCAGTCCCAAGGTAAAGTTGAAAAGATGAACCAGAATATCAAAACAAATTGGCTAAAATCTGTGCACAGACCAAATTGAACTGGATTGACATGTTGCCATTAGCGTTAATGATCATTCAAATGTCCGGGAATAAAACTGTCTTATTTCCTTGTTTTCTGAACCCAGGTTGCGACTTGTGTGTACCCTCCTGTTGACAATTCCACCCGACTTCTTCCCTTTGTAGCCCAAAAGCTGAATTACACATGTTTTCGATTCACAGGACCGTCTTCAAATTGGGTGACATTGACCCTTCCTGGTGCACCAGTCTGTTAGATGGCTGAAAAATAGGCCCTTGGTCACGGGCTGACTTATTTTGGTATTGTGGGGAGCACAAGTTGTGGTGTGAATCCTGTGCAGGTGCCGATAACCTTTCTATCATTAGTGCTATTTTCCCTGTGACTGCTACTAAAAATGTAGAACGCATTAACTACGTTTTTTATAATCTGTTGAGACTGACCAACCGGACTTGTGACGCTGTTGAGGGACTTTCTGAACAACTTGCCCCGACCTCCCTAATGGCTGTCCAGAACCGCATAGCCCTTGACCGCATCCTAGCCAAGGAAGAAGGTGTGTGCAATGTTTGGCGACCAATGCTGCACCTTCATTCCTAACAAAACTGCCCCCGATGGCTCGGTCCAGAGGGCCTTAGAAGGCCTCCGAGCCCTGTCCAAAGAACTTACTGAAGTTTGACCCCTTTAAAGATTGGCTTTTAACATCTTCGGCAGGTGGTCTGACCTAATTAAGTCGGCCCTGGTCTCCATTGGAGTTTTCTTGGCCGTCATAGCCTCATGCGGATGCTTTATCGCCCCTTGTGCTAGGTCTCTATGCACCCGCATCATTGTTAGAGCTGTCGAAGGTCAACCCCACCCTGTTTCTGGGTTTGCTATGTCACTGAAGGGGGTCAAACATAGTGGTGACTTTCGGGGACTGTTAGTTTCCTTCCCTGACAATGACGACATTGACGTTGACTCCCTCCTTCCCTCTCCCATGTAACTATGGTTTGATTGTTCATCGACAGCTTGCTCAAAAACCAAACCCGCACCTACTTTAATGTAGGGTGTGCTTTAGAAGTGTTGCTCTCGTAGGAGAGATCTTTTGGAGAAGATCTGAAGGGGGATTGTGGAAAGGAGGCAGATATGATTAAGAGTTCTTTCTTTTTAGATAGCCATGTTAGAGTAGCGCCTAGTATGTTTCCTCTGTGTATTCTACCAGTTTCTTTAGACATTTCAGATGCCTGGTTAAGGGTCGTAAACCATCAGAATGTGAAGACAACCCCCACGTCTCTCCCTTTTTATCAGTGTTGAGAGGGGGGGGGGGGGGGGGGGGAGATGGGGGCTTTCTTTGTGTGAAATGAGTTGCCTTTTCCCTTGGAATGCCAGAACAACTTAAGAAGCCGGTATGAATGTATTGGTCTAGGTGGTTCTCCTGAAACTTTCAGTAAAACTTGATAATATTCCAAAACTGTCTTGACGGTCCTTCTTACTTAGCATATATGTCATCTAAAGAACTTGGGATTGACCAGTAATTTAGATTCCCTGGGAGGAAGAACTGGTCCGACGCAACAACACACCTACACATTCATATACACATACATACACACACATATACATATGTATATACATACATATACACATATACATATGCATGCATTTACATACACACACACACACACACACACACACACACACACACACACACACACACACACACACACACACACACACACACACACACACATATATACACATTAATACACCTACATACATATACACATGCACACATATACACAAACACTTATAAAAAAATAATTAAAAAAAACAAACAAAAAAAAACAAAGACACATAAAAGTAAATACAAATAAACAAGAGGCCTGTAGTAATGTAGTAGGCCTAAGTATTCATTAAGTACCACAATAATGACATCATTAAATACAGTAGTGTAGTAGACCTAAGTATTCATTAAGTACCACAATAATGACATCATTAAATACAGTAGTGTAGTAGGCCTAAGTATTCATTAAGTACCACCATAATGACAACATTAAATACAGTAGTGTAGTAGACCTAAGTATTCATTAAGTACCACCATAATGACAACATTAAATACAGTAGTGTAGTAGACCTAAGTATTCATTAAGTACCACCATAATGACAACATGAAATACAGTAGTGTAGTAGACCTAAGTATTCATTAAGTACCACCATAGTGACAACATTAAATACAGTAGTGTAGTAGACCTAAGTATTCATTAAGTACCACCATAATGACAACATTAAATACAGTAGTGTAGTAGACCTAAGTATTCATGAAGTAAATTAGGGTATTTTGAGAGGTGAAGTGAGACTAAGTAGGACATCCTGAAGGCCTAGGTGAGACTAAGTAGGACATCCTGAAGGCCTAGGAGATACTAAGTAGGACATCCCTGAAGGCCTAGGAGATACTAAGTAGGACATCCCTGAAGGCCTAGGAGATACTAAGTAGGACATCCCTGAAGGCCTAGGAGATACTAAGTAGGACATCCCTGAAGGCCTAGGAGATACTAAGTAGGACATCCTGAAGGCCTAGATGAGAAAGGCACGGGCCGACACAGAATGATAATAAACATTCTTCTATTCAATGTGATCCATGCAGCTTTGAAATTACCCTGATACTGGAAGACTAATTCCATGCACAGTCCATGTCACTAATTAGATACTGGAAGACTAATTCCATGCACAGTCCATGTCACTAATTAGATACTGGAAGACTAATTCCATGCATAGTCCATGTCACTAATTAGATACTGGAAGACTAATTCCATGCATAGTCCATGTCACTAATTAGATACTGGAAGACTAATTCCATGCATAGTCCATGTCACTAATTAGATACTGGAAGACTAATTCCATGCACAGTCCATGTCACTAATTAGATACTGGAAGACTAATTCCATGCATAGTCCATGTCACTAATTAGATACTGGAAGACTAATTCCATGCACAGTCCATGTCACTAATTAGATACTGGAAGACTAATTCCATGCACAGTCCATGTCACTAATTAGATACTGGAAGACTAATTCCATGCATAGTCCATGTCACTAATTAGATACTGGAAGACTAATTCCATGCACAGTCCATGTCACTAATTAGATACTGGAAGACTAATTCCATGCATAGTCCATGTCACTAATTAGATACTGGAAGACTAATTCCATGTACAGTCCATGTCACTAATTAGATACTGGAAGACTAATTCCATGCACAGTCCATGTCACTAATTAGATACTGGAAGACTAATTCCATGCAGAGTCCATGTCACTAAGCCTAAGTTCCACCAAGCAGGTCCAAAGACTGTGTGGGCGTCACCAGCCTGGACTGGAATGTTCTTCCACTTGTGTTTTGTGTCCAAGGAGAATGTTTAGTGTCCAAACAAGAAGATCTGCTCCTTGAAGTTGAGCAGTAAACAGCTTTAGTGAGGATTTAGTGTCCAACTATGACATCCTGTTAGTGATCAGGAGGACGCTGAGGGAACTTGTTAGTGATCAGGAGGACGCTGAGGGAACTTGTTAGTGATCAGGAGGACGCTGAGGGAACTTGTTAGTGATCAGGAGGACGCTGTGGGAACTTGTTAGTGATCAGGAGGACGCTGAGGGAACTTGTTAGTGATCAGGAGGACGCTGAGGGAACTTGTCATCTTCATCACACAAATAAGTCACAACATCAATTCCAACAATGAATACTCAAATATATCTGATGTATAAAATGCTTTGTTCTTGATTCAACCTCATATTCCACATGTAAGTCTTCTATTTATTATTCATTTGTCAGCTCATTTGACAAGAACACAGCTGATAAATAATCACAGCTGTGACTATCACACTGCTGATAAATAATCACAGCTGTGACTATCACACTGCTGATAAATAA
Source organism: Entelurus aequoreus (assembly GCF_033978785.1). NCBI lineage: Eukaryota > Metazoa > Chordata > Actinopteri > Syngnathiformes > Syngnathidae > Entelurus > Entelurus aequoreus. Next base: position 49,703,939 of record NC_084751.1, read on the forward strand.
TCACAGCTGTGACTATCACACTGCTGATAAATGATCACAGCTGTGACTATCACACTGCAGGTAAATAATCACAGCTGTGACTATCACACTGCTGATAAATAATCACAGCTGTGACTATCACACTGCTGATAAATGATCACAGCTGTGACTATCACACTGCTGATAAATAATCACAGCTGTGACTATCACACTGCTGATAAATAATCACAGCTGTGACTATCACACTGCTGATAAGATGCTGGCCAGACATCACAAATGTAGGAAAAAAAAGAAAAAGAGGTGAAGATATTAAAGCAGGGAGTGAAATATTTGCATGGATATTAAGTTTCTGTTCTCACAATAAAATACAGCTTTTTTTTTCTTCTTCTTTCCTATTTCAGTGATTTCCTATTTGGGGAGAAAAATGTGAAGTCTAAAAGTAACAAACTGGTGCCAGAAGTCACTTTTAATCCCATTTGCATACAAATTGTGTTACATAGATCTTTCATTTTTAATATATTCCCAATAAATATTTATATTTCACACAGAATTAGTGGCTCATAAGCAATATTGTCAAACAGTCCATAATCTTGATAGTAGTCTATATTATTATTTGTTTTCACATGAACTTATTAGCCACTAAGGCTAATAAGTTATTAGCCACTAAGGCTAATAACTTATTAGCTACTATGTCTTATGCCCCACAAAATCTGCTTCGCAATCAAATATGCGTCATGTAGTGAAATAAAAGTACTTGATAGTAAACACCATAAAAGTTACTTACCAGTACAAATTAAGTTGAAATCAAGGTCGCTGTGTTGAGTATACTGTACATGTACTGTACATATAGTGTACACACACTGTTCACATACTGTACATGTACTGTACACATACTGTGCATATACTGTACATATAGTGTACACACACTGTTCATATAGTGTTCATATAGTGTACATATAGTGTTCATATATGGTATGGTTACTGGCTAGACACAAACATGAAGCTTTAAGGCTAAAGGAGAAGTTTGGAGCAGCAGATAAATCAAAGATATTCTTCAAACATGAAATGAGAGGAATGTTTTGTATAAATCTTTGCTGGGTTATTAGACATTAGTTATTAGTTATTAGTTATTAGACATTAACTGTCCAACTTTTTGGTCTAAGACAGCTTTATATGGTCGGAAAAGTAGAAAAAAAGCAAATTCCCCCACAAACAGAACATTCCTCAAAGTCAGAAAAAGGTTATTTTGGAGAAGTGATCACATGAACTTTTAAAGACACCTCATGGATGTTCTGACAAATCATCCTTTCAAGTCCTTTTAAGTCTTCACTGTCCAACTGGATCTCAGAAAGAGGAATGACAAACACAAAGCAGGACCAACACAGAAGTCATTATTAGTGCTTCTTCACACAGAAGTCATTATTAGTGCTTCTTCACACAGAAGTCATTATTAGTGCTTCTTCACACAGAAGTCATTATTAGTGCTTCTTCACACAGAAGTCACTATTAGTGCTTCTTCACACAGAAGTCATTATTAACAATTGCAGCCTCAAGTCTTGTTGAATACAAACTTGGCACACCTCTTTGTGTACTTTCCTCTTTGCAGAACCTCTCAAACTACATCAGGTTGCTTTTCATCCAGGATGTACATTACATTCATCTTCTTCTCCATACAGACACGTGTCCTAGTTCTTGTCACTGAAAAGCATCCCCACATCATGATGCTGCCACCACATCATGATGCTGCCACCACATCATGATGCTGCCACCACATCATGATGCTGCCACCACATCATGATGCTGCCACCACATCATGATGCTGCCACCACATCGTGATGCTGCCACCACATCATGATGCTGCCACCACATCATGATGCTGCCACCACATCATGATGCTGCCACCACCATGCGTCACTGTAATGGTGTGTTGGATCTTTTAGTGTTTTATTTGGATTACATTTGCAAAATGTTTTAAAAAAAGTTTCACATTGTCATTACAGGTTATTATCTGCAGAATTTGGAGAACAAAAATGAATGTATTCCACTTTGGATTAAGAAATGTGTAAAAAGTGAAGAGCTGTGAACACTTTCTGGATGCACTGCAGATAGCTGGTAAAGTTTTGATGAAACTTTCAGGAAATGTCAGAAATGGGATAAGAAACAAGTGATTCCATTTTGGTGGCACTCTGGATCACAGTATGGATTGTTGACTTGTTTTAACTGGATCACAGTCTGGATTGTTGACTTGTTTTAACTGGATCACAGTCTGGATTGTTGACTTGTTTTAACTGGATCACAGTCTAGATTGTTGACTTGTTTTAACTGGATCACAGTCTGGATTGTTGACTTGTTTTAACTGGATCACAGTCTGGATTGTTGACTTGTTTTAACTGGATCACAGTCCGGATTGTTGACTTGTTTTAACTGGATCACAGTCTGGATTGTTGACTTGTTTTAACTGGATCACAGTCTGGATTGTTGACTTGTTTTAACTGGATCACAGTCCGGATTGTTGACTTGTTTTAACTGGATCACAGTCTGGATTGTTGACTTGTTTTAACTGGATCACAGTCTGGATTGTTGACTTGTTTTAACTGGATCACAGTCTGGATTGTTGACTTGTTTTAACTGGATCACAGTCTGGATTGTTGACTTGTTTTAACTGGATCACAGTCTGGATTGTTGATTTGTTTTAACTGGATCACAGTCTGGATTGTTGATTTGTTTTAACTGGATCACAGTCTGGATTGTTGATTTGTTTTAACTGGTTCACAGTCTGGATTGTTGACTTGTTTTAACTGGATCACAGTCTGGATTGTTGACTTGTTTTAACTTGGTGCAGGTCTGCGCTCTCTTAGTGCTTTTCTAGTTAGAATTGTGTAATTTTCATACTTTTTTTAAAACTACCAGAACAATCTTTTGCACTTTTTCAAATAAATGTTGGTTGTTTTTGGTGTTACCTCCAGCTAAAAGTGAGCCACATCATGTTCTCCTCTTCTCCTGCTTAGAGCCAAGAGTGTGTTGTCAAAACAGCTTCTCTTCTTTCAGCTCATTTTCATGTCAAGGTCCTGCAGGGCTTCCTAGTTCCACTCCATACTTCTAGTTTCCACTTGCAGGAACTTTACGTCTACTTTTAGTCCCTACATTCAAATGACAGCAACCATTTCCAGCTTTTTGTACTTGGATGGTCACAGCGGGGAAACAAAAACTTGTCTTCACAGTGGAAAAACATATTTATTTTGGAGGCGTTTCAACTGCTGCAAGGCACTTGACTGAGAGCTGTGCACCCGAGAGAGATGGACACCAGAGATAGGAGACCTTTGTGTTCCTTTCATTTGCTTCTAATATCCTCCGAGAACATGAAACACTCGTCTCTCTTTGCCTTTGGAGCTGCAAAAGTGAGGAAAAGCTGCAGCATTGATGGTGATCACGATCAGAAGAGTTTTTATTTGAAAGGTTTAAAAGCAGGTTAATTACAAACTGTGAAACTACTTTGTGATTTATTGTGGAGATTAGTGTAGGGGTCTACTTGGAGGAACACATGATGCTGCATTAGTGTAGGGGTCTACTTGGAGGAACACATGATGCTGCATTAGTGTAGGGGTCCACTTGGAGGAACACATGATGCTGCATTAGTGTAGGGGTCTACTTGGAGGAACACATGATGCTGCATTAGTGTAGGGGTCCACTTGGAGGAACACATGATGCTGCATTAGTGTAGGGGTCTACTTGGAGGAACACATGATGCTGCATTAGTGTAGGGGTCTACTTGGAGGAACACATGATGCTGCATTAGTGTAGGGGTCCACTTGGAGGAACACATGATGCTGCATTAGTGTAGGGGTCTACTTGGAGGAACACATGATGCTGCATTAGTGTAGGGGTCTACTTGGAGGAACACATGATGCTGCATTAGTGTAGGGGTCTACTTGGAGGAACACATGATGCTGCATTAGTGTAGGGGTCCACTTGGAGGAACACATGATGCTGCATTAGTGTAGGGGTCTACTTGGAGGAACACATGATGCTGCATTAGTGTAGGGGTCCACTTGGAGGAACACATGATGCTGCATTAGTGTAGGGGTCTACTTGGAGGAACACATGATGCTGCATTAGTGTAGGGGTCTACTTGGAGGAACACATGATGCTGCATTAGTGTAGGGGTCCACTTGGAGGAACACATGATGCTGCATTAGTGTAGGGGTCCACTTGGAGGAACACATGATGCTGCATTAGTGTAGGGGTCCACTTGGAGGAACACATGATGCTGCATTAGTGTAGGGGTCTACTTGGAGGAACACATGATGCTGCATTAGTGTAGGGGTCCACTTGGAGGAACACATGATGCTGCATTAGTGTAGGGGTCTACTTGGAGGAACACATGATGCTGCATTAGTGTAGGGGTCTACTTGGAGGAACACATGATGCTGCATTAGTGTAGGGGTCTACTTGGAGGAACACATGATGCTGCATTAGTGTAGGGGTCCACTTGGAGGAACACATGATGCTGCATTAGTGTAGGGGTCCACTTGGAGGAACACATGATGCTGCATTAGTGTAGGGGTCTACTTGGAGGAACACATGATGCTGCATTAGTGTAGGGGTCTACTTGGAGGAACACATGATGCTGCATTAGTGTAGGGGTCCACTTGGAGGAACACATGATGCTGCATTAGTGTAGGGGTCCACTTGGAGGAACACATGATGCTGCATTAGTGTAGGGGTCCACTTGGAGGAACACATGATGCTGCATTAGTGTAGGGGTCTACTTGGAGGAACACATGATGCTGCATTAGTGTAGGGGTCCACTTGGAGGAACACATGATGCTGCATTAGTGTAGGGGTCTACTTGGAGGAACACATGATGCTGCATTAGTGTAGGGGTCCACTTGGAGGATCACATGATGCTGCATTAGTGTAGGGGTCTACTTGGAGGAACACATGATGCTGCATTAGTGTAGGGGTCCACTTGGAGGAACACATGATGCTGCATTAGTGTAGGGGTCTACTTGGAGGAACACATGATGCTGCATTAGTGTAGGGGTCCACTTGGAGGAACACATGATGCTGCATTAGTGTAGGGGTCCACTTGGAGGAACACATGATGCTGCATTAGTGTAGGGGTCTACTTGGAGGAACACATGATGCTGCATTAGTGTAGGGGTCTACTTGGAGGAACACATGATGCTGCATTAGTGTAGGGGTCTACTTGGAGGAACACATGATGCTGCATTAGTGTAGGGGTCTACTTGGAGGAACACATGATGCTGCATTAGTGTAGGGGTCTACTTGGAGGAACACATGATGCTGCATTAGTGTAGGGGTCCACTTGGAGGAACACATGATGCTGCATTAGTGTAGGGGTCCACTTGGAGGAACACATGATGCTGCATTAGTGTAGGGGTCTACTTGGAGGAACACATGATGCTGCATTAGTGTAGGGGTCTACTTGGAGGAACACATGATGCTGCATTAGTGTAGGGGTCCACTTGGAGGAACACATGATGCTGCATTAGTGTAGGGGTCCACTTGGAGGAACACATGATGCTGCATTAGTGTAGGGGTCCACTTGGAGGAACACATGATGCTGCATTAGTGTAGGGGTCCACTTGGACGAACACATGATGCTGCATTAGTGTAGGGGTCCACTTGGAGGAACACATGATGCTGCATTAGTGTAGGGGTCCACTTGGAGGAACACATGATGCTGCATTAGTGTAGGGGTCCACTTGGAGGAACACATGATGCTGCATTAGTGTAGGGGTCCACTTGGAGGAACACATGATGCTGCATTAGTGTAGGGGTCTACTTGGAGGAACACATGATGCTGCATTAGTGTAGGGGTCCACTTGGAGGAACACATGATGCTGCATTAGTGTAGGGGTCCACTTGGAGGAACACATGATGCTGCATTAGTGTAGGGGTCTACTTGGAGGAACACATGATGCTGCATTAGTGTAGGGGTCCACTTGGAGGAACACATGATGCTGCATTAGTGTAGGGGTCCACTTGGAGGAACACATGATGCTGCATTAGTGTAGGGGTCTACTTGGAGGAACACATGATGCTGCATTAGTGTAGGGGTCCACTTGGAGGAACACATGATGCTGCATTAGTGTAGGGGTCCACTTGGAGGAACACATGATGCTGCATTAGTGTAGGGGTCCACTTGGAGGAACACATGATGCTGCATTAGTGTAGGGGTCCACTTGGAGGAACACATGATGCTGCATTAGTGTAGGGGTCCACTTGGAGGAACACATGATGCTGCATTAGTGTAGGGGTCCACTTGGAGGAACACATGATGCTGCATTAGTGTAGGGGTCCACTTGGAGGAACACATGATGCTGCATTAGTGTAGGGGTCCACTTGGAGGAACACATGATGCTGCATTAGTGTAGGGGTCTACTTGGAGGAACACATGATGCTGCATTAGTGTAGGGGTCTACTTGGAGGAACACATGATGCTGCATTAGTGTAGGGGTCCACTTGGAGGAACACATGATGCTGCATTAGTGTAGGGGTCTACTTGGAGGAACACATGATGCTGCATTAGTGTAGGGGTCCACTTGGAGGAACACATGATGCTGCATGCAAATGATGTACTGGAGATATTTGGACCGTAGCTACCTCATAAATGTCGGACAATTGACCTACTGTATGCTAATGTCAAGGATGCATACAAGGTCACACCCCTCCCCCCACTAGGGAAGTCTGACCACAATCTTGTCCATTTGCAGCCAAAATACACCCCCCTGGTCCAAAGGCAGCCTGTTAACACTTGCTCTGTGAGGAGATGGTCCCCTGAAATGGAAGCTACAACACCACAGACTGGGATGTGCTGCTTCCACAGGGTGAGGACATTGATGGGCTGACTCACTGTCTCACGGATTACCTCAACTTCTGTGTGGACGTGATCTGCCCTGCTAAGACTGTTCGGTGCTAGCCTAATAACAAACCCTGGGTAACACAAGAGGTTAAAGCTGTCCTCAACAAGAAGAAAGCTGCCTTCAGGAGTGGAGACAGGGAGGCAATGAGAGCAGCACAGCGGGAGGTGAAACAACGCGTGAGGGAAGCTAAGGACAGCTACAGGAAGAAGCTGGAGCAGAAGCTGCAGCAGAACAACATGAGGGAGGTCTGGGAAGGTGTGAAAACCATCACAGGCCACAAGGCAAAGACCAGAGCTGTTGGGGGGACAATAGAGAGGGCCAATGAGATGAATAACTTCTTCAACCGGTTCAACCAGCCCGTGTCCTCTCCACCCCTCAATCCCCATCGCAGCCACCCCCTTTCCCCTCAACACACCTCCCCCCCAGCCATGGCAACACCCCCCTCCACCACCTCTACGCAGACATTAGTCATCTCTGCAGACCAGGTCAGAGGTCAACTGAGGAAGCCTAGGAAAGCAGCAGGCCCAGACAAGGTGTGCCCCCGACTCCTGAAGACCTGTGCTGCAGAACTGGGTGAACCACTCCAGCGGATCTTCAACCTCAGCCTGCAGCTGGGGAGAGTGCCCACCCTCTGGAAGATGTCGTGCATCGTTCCAGTTCCCAAAAAGAACTGCCCCAGTGAGTTGAACGACTACAGACCAGTGGCGCTCACCTCTCATATAATGAAGACAATGGAGCGGCTCTTTCTCAGCCTCCTCAGACCACAGGTGCAACATGCCCAGGACAGCCTGCAGTTTGCGTACCAGGCAGGCGTTGGTGTGGAGGATGCTATCCTTTACCTGCTGCACCGAGCCCACTCACACCTGGATAAGGGAAATGGCACTGTGAGGATCCTGTTCCTGGACTTCTCGAGTGCCTTTAATACTATCCAGCCCCGCCTACTCCAGGACAAGCTGGACAGAATGCGAGTGGATCCCTGCCTGGTTGCCACTACCTCACCCATAGGCCACAGTACGTCAGACTGAAGGACATCACATCTGACACTGTGATCAGCAGCACCGGAGCACCCCAGGGAACGGTGCTGGCCCCTCTTCTCTTCACCCTGTACACCGCTGACTTCTGCTACAACTCAGAGCTGTGTCACATCCACAAGTACGCGGATGACACAGCCATCGTCGGGTGCATCAGGGACGGCAGAGAGGAGGAGTTTCGGAGGCTGGTGAGGGACTTTGTTGTCTGGTGCCACAGGAACCTCTTGCAGCTCAACCCTTCAAAGACCAAGGAGCTGGTCATTGACTTTGGGAGGTCGAGTCCAAGGTCACAACCTATTGTGATCGAGGGAGTCGAGGTACAGACCGTGGACTCATTCAAGTACCTCGGGGTGTGGGTGGACAACAAGCTGGACTGGACTGTTAACACGGACCACTTGTACAGGAAAGGACAGAGCAGGCTGTACTTCCTGAGGAGGCTGCACTCCTTCAACGTCTGTAAAAAACTATTGTGGGTGTACTACCAGTCTGTGGTTGCCAGTGTTCTGTACTACATGGTAGTGTGCTGGGGGGGCAGTATATCTAAGAAGGACAGCTCCAGACTGGAGAAACTGATCAGGCGGGCCGGTTCTACGATCGGACTAAAACTGGACTCACTGGTGACGGTGGCAGAGAAGAGGACTGTGGAAAAACTAGTGAGCATCCTGGATGATGCCCGTCACCCTCTGCATACCGTTGTCAGTAGCCAGAGGAGCCTGTTCAGTGCTAGACTGCTTCATCCCAAGTGCAGGACTAATAGACTAAAAAACTCCTTTGTCCCACACGCCATTAGACTGTACAACTCCTCTCTGGGGGGCAGGGGGGGTACTAGAATGACGGGGGATGCAAAACAATAACAGTGTAATACGTTTTCATAACATGGTCACTAATGCCTAGTTTCTCTTGTTATATTCTTATTTTACTGTTATATTTGTATTCTCATTGATGCTTTTTGTTTCTATTCTATTGTAATATTTTTCTATTTTGTTTCCATTTATACCCCCATTGTTTACTTTTTTAAATTTGATCTCAATTCTGTACACTGCTGCTGGAATTTTAATTTTCCTGAAGGGAACTCTCCTGAAGGAATCAATAAAGTACTATCTATCTATCTATCTATCTATCTATCTATCTATCTTCTAAAATCATTAGGATACTAAAATGGTTTTGTTGAAATTGGCTTGAAAAAGAAATGGTCCTACTTTGCAATGATTCCTCAGACAGAGTGTTGGGTTAGGGTTAGGGTTAGGGTTAGGGTCCAAGCATGTGGAGTGGTCCTGCAGACCGCCACAGATGATTTGTCGCTCATTAACACCCACAAATAAAAGAGCAAGAAGGTGTTGCCAACTTATCAGCTATTTTTAGCCAGTAATAAGACACCTCCAGATACTTGTATATATTTTTTTTTCTAAGGGCAACTAGGAGCAACATTTTCATGTAGAAACCTTTGGGGATTCAGACATTAAAGCACATCGGACCCTCCCCCATCTGTAAAAACCCTCACAGGGGGCTCAGTTTTATTTGTGACATTACAAATCGACAAAAGTCCATTTGTAGTTATAAGCATAAGACTTTTTAAAATTACATTTTTGCAAAAGTCTCACTGCCAATTATGCAAATTTGCCAATTGTGTCAATAAGATTGATTAAAATAAAGAAGGAGGAGCTTGAGCTGCTTCTGCTGTATTGCTTTTGAGTTCATGCCAGTTATAAATCATGACTATCACCTGTATAGTAGGAGGTCACCTATATAGTAGGAGGTCACCTATATAGTAGGAGGTCACCTATATAGTAGGAGGTCACCTGTATAGTAGGAGGTCACCTATATAGTAGGAGGTTACCTGTATAGTAGGAGGGCACCTATATAGTAGGAGGTTACCTGTATAGTAGGAGGTCACCTGTATAGTAGGAGGTGACCTGTATAGTAGGAGGTCACCTATATAGTAGGAGGTTACCTGTATAGTAGGAGGTCACCTGTATAGTAGGAGGTTACCTGTATAGTAGGAGGTCACCTGTATAGTAGGAGGTCACCTGTATAGTAGGAGGTCACCTGTATAGTAGTAGGTCACCTGTATAGTAGGAGGTCACCTATATAGTAGGAGGTCACCTGTATAGTAGGAGGTCACCTGTATAGTAGGAGGTCACCTGTATAGTAGGAGGTCACCTGTATAGTAGGAGGTCACCTATATAGTAGGAGGTCACCTATATAGTAGGAGGTCACCTGTATAGTAGGAGGTCACCTATATAGTAGGTCACCTATATAGTAGGTCACCTGTATAGTAGGAGGTCACCTATATAGTAGGAGGTCACCTATATAGTAGGTCACCTGTATAGTAGGAGGTCACCTGTATAGTAGGAGGTCACCTATATAGTAGGAGGTCACCTATATAGTAGGAGGTCACCTATATAGTAAGAGGTCACCTATATAGTAGGAGGTCACCTGTATAGTAGGAGGTCACCTATATAGTAGGAGGTCACCTATATAGTAGGAGGTCACCTGTATAGTAGGAGGTCACCTATATAGTAGGAGGTCACCTGTATTACTATACAGGAAGTTGTGGCACCAAGCTGAGAAGTTGGTCAACTTATAAAATCCATACGCTAGCAAGTTGATACAATACGGCTGTAATGTTGGCTGTCAACAAAGAAAGTGCAGCATTAGGCCATCGCAACATTGCTAAGACACGTTTTATACCTGGGGAGTGAGGATCATTCTGAATGTAACAAGTGCTGAAAGATACAAGCATCCCATCAGATGGATGGATGGAGACTTTTACAAACTCCCGCTTGCAGAAAAAAGCAAGACTCGGCAATTGTCAAAAACAAAAAGAATTGCGTGTCCACAAACTTGAATTTCATTCATTGGCCGTGTGGTTTTAGTCCATGTAGTCCTTTCGGAATCTAAAGAGATTCTTTGGTATTTATAATAGATTTACATCATGTGTTCATTTCTCCTTAAATCCTGAAAGCTATTTGCTAGATCTTATATCCAATAAAGAAGACTGTTTGTATTTCATCAACTTGGATTACAGTGAAGTTTTATTTGGCTTCTGCGATGATGTTGGACGCCTGCTGCACTTCCACTTTGCAACTTTGTCAGTTAGTCCTCGTAGTAGCAGAGGGCGGGGATAATAATACTAAGTACAAAAGCAGTCAAGTTGTGTAAATGCTCAATAAAAAGAGAATACAACGAATACTTTTCAACTTATATTCAATTGAATAGACTGCAAAGACAAGATATTTCATGTTCACACTGAGAAACTTCCTTTTTTTTTTGCAAATATTAGCTCATGTGGAATTTGATGGCTGCAACATGTTTCAAAAAAGCTGGCACAAGTGGCAAAAAAGAGTGAGAAAGTTGAGGAATGCTCATCAAAGACTTATCACAAATTCTATTCAATTTTTGTGAGAAGACACTCGGTAGTTTGTGCAACAAGAGTTACGTCTATTCTTCCATATAAAAAAAGACAGGGTGTGGTATAATGAAGGATGTGTGACACCTGCTAATCACATCCTGGATGTGTGACACCTGCTAATCACATCCTGGATGTGTGACACCTGCTAATCACATCCAGGATGTGTGACACCTGCTAATCACATCCTGGATGTGTGACACCTGCTAATCACATCCTGGATGTGTGACACCTGCTAATCACATCCAGGATGTGTGACACCTGCTAATCACATCCTGGATGTGTGACACCTGCTAATCACATCCTGGATGTGTGACACCTGCTAATCACATCCTGGATGTGTGACACCCGCTAATCACATCCTGGATGTGACTTAAGCCTGTTTGGCCTCTGCTGCAGTCTCAGTGCATCAACTGTTGCAGGAGATGCACAGTAGATATCAAACATTGCAGGAGATGCACAGTAGATACCAAACATTGCAGTAGATGCACAGTAGATACCAAACATTGCAGGAGATGCACAGTAGATACCAAACATTGCAGTAGATGCACAGTAGATATCAAACATTACAGGAGATGCACAGTAGATATCAAACATTGCAGGAGATGCACAGTAGATATCAAACATTGCAGGAGATGCACAGTAGATATCAAACATTGCAGTAGATGCACAGTAGATATCAAACATTGCAGGAGATGCACAGTAGATATCAAACATTGCAGGAGATGCACAGTAGATATCAAACATTGCAGGAGATGCACAGTAGATATCAAACATTGCAGGAGATGCACAGTAGATATCAAACATTGCAGTAGATGCACAGTAGATATCAAACATTGCAGGAGATGCACAGTAGATATCAAACATTGCAGGAGATGCACAGTAGATATCAAACATTGCAGGAGATGCACAGTAGATATCAAACATTGCAGGAGATGCACAGTAGATATCAAACATTGCAGTAGATGCACAGTAGATATCAAACATTGCAGGAGATGCACAGTAGATATCAAACATTGCAGGAGATGCACAGTAGATATCAAACATTGCAGGAGATGCACAGTAGATATCAAACATTACAGGAGATGCACAGTAGATATCAAACATTGCAGGAGATGCACAGTAGATATCAAACATTGCAGGAGATGCACAGTAGATATCAAACATTGCAGGGGATGCACAGTAGATATCAAACATTGCAGGGGATGCACAGTAGATATCAAACATTACAGGAGATGCACAGTAGATATCAAACATTGCAGGAGATGCACAGTAGATATCAAACATTGCAGGAGATGCACAGTAGATATCAAACATTGCAGGAGATGCACAGTAGATATCAAACATTGCAGGAGATGCACAGTAGATATCAAACAGTGTGCAGCTGCAGTATTTATGGATCATGTGACACAATTAATCCTAAATGCTTCATTAATACATTAGACTGGTTTAGAATCAGAGTGTTGGTCTTGAGCTGGGTAAGAAGCTACTTAACCAACAGGAAGCAATACGTGAAGATAGGTGGAAATATTTCAACAGTGCTAAATGTATCTTGCGGCGTACCCAAGGGATCAATACTGTATCATTATGTGGAATTGAATGATGGAATGGATTAAGCAAAGAAGTCAAACAAAGAACTAATGTAACATTTGTGATGTAACACATTGAAACTGTTCAAAATAAACATCAAGCAACCAACAGTATATATAAGTAACTCTACAGTCTACTAATGTAACATCTGTGATGTAACACATTGAAACTGTTCAAAATAAACATCCAACAACCAACAGTATATATAAGTAACTCTATAGTCTACTAATGTAACATTTGTGATGTAACACATTGAAACTGTTCAAAATAAACATCAACCAACCAACAGTATATATAAGTAACTCTATAGTCTACTAATGTAACATTTGTGATGTAACACATTGAAACTGTTCAAAATAAACATCAAGCAACCAACAGTATATATAAGTAACTCTACAGTCTACTAATGTAACATTTGTGATGTAACACATTGAAACTGTTCAAAATAAACATCCAACAACCAACAGTATATATAAGTAACTCTACCGTCTACTAATGTAACATTTGTGATGTAACACATTGAAACTGTTCAAAATAAACATCCAACAACCAACAGTATATATAAGTAACTCTATAGTCTACTAATGTAACATCTGTGATGTAACACATTGAAACTGTTCAAAATAAACATCAACCAACCAACAGTATATATAAGTAACTCTATAGTCTACTAATGTAACATCTGTGATGTAACACATTGAAACTGTTCAAAATAAACATCAACCAACCAACAGTATATATAAGTAACTCTATAGTCTACTAATGTAACATCTGTGATGTAACACATTGAAACTGTTCAAAATAAACATCAACCAACCAACAGTATATATAAGTAACTCTATAGTCTACTAATGTAACATTTGTGATGCAACACATTGAAACTGTTCAAAATAAACATCAAGCAACCAACAGTATATATAAGTAACTCTACAGTCTACTAATGTAACATTTGTGATGTAACACATTGAAACTGTTCAAAATAAACATCCAACAACCAACAGTATATATAAGTAACTCTATAGTCTACTAATGTAACATCTGTGATGTAACACATTGAAACTGTTCAAAATAATATAATTATATATACAGTATATAAGTAACTCTATAGTCTACTATTGTGACATTTGTGATGTAACACATTGAAACTGTTCAAAATAATATAATTATATATACAGTATATAAGTAACTCTACAGTCAATCACACATTTGTGTAATTTCCCCATGTGTTGTGTTCAGGGTCTTATTCATGGAGTTTGAAAACATGAACAAAAACGACAACAAAAAAAGATTTGGAGTCCTCCTGACTGCCAGAGTCGGTGACGCTCATGTGATGGATGCACATGATTGACAGCACATGTTAGAAGGCAGTGAAACACCACCAGGAGAGTTTATAGCTCATCAAACAACAGCTGGAAGTCCAGTTCATGATGAGCATGGAAGGAGAAACATGAACAATTAGATGCTTCCTTACAGTTGAACTGTGGGGTTGACTTCAAAACAACAACAACATAAAAACACAGCAAATAATCCAGCAAAAGTGGAGAGCTCATCCCCAAATGTGATAGAAGCTGGAAAGCACTCAAGTTCCTAAATGGAGGTTCCACTGTACCTCTTGGTACCAGAACAATCCAAAGGATGACAAAAGTGCCGAAAGCCGTCACACATTTGTCTGCCCGTCCTGCTTTTGTCCTTCATGAGATTAGCGGGAAAAGAAGCGGGTCATGCTAGCCGCTCAAACCCTTTGAGGCCCTTTAGGCTGGCGAGAGATGTCATGTTGCTAATGAAGTTAGGATTTATTCCAGCGTGGATCGCTCAGCTGAGGCGCGTTCAGAAGGTCTTTGCTGGATCCTCAGCTGAGGCTAAAGTCCCCAGGCGGCGTTCAGAAGGTCTTTGCTGGATCCTCAGCTGAGGCTAAAGTCCCCAGGCGGCGTTCAGAAGGTCTTTGCTGGATCCTCAGCTGAGGCTAAAGTCCCCAGGCGGCGTTCAGAAGGTCTTTGCTGGATCTTCAGCTGAGGCTAAAGTCCCCGGGCGGTGTTCAGAAGGTCTTTGCTGGATCTTCAGCTGAGGCTAAAGTCCCCAGGCGGCATTCAGAAGGTCTTTGCTGGATCTTCAGCTGAGGCTAAAGTCCCCGGGCGGCGTTCAGAAGGTCTTTGCTGGATCCTCAGCTGAGGCTAAAGTCCCCGGGCGGCGTTCAGAAGGTCTTTGCTGGATCCTCAGCTGAGGCTAAAGTCCCCAGGCGGCGTTCAGAAGGTCTTTGCTGGATCTTCAGCTGAGGCTAAAGTCCCCAGGCGGCGTTCAGAAGGTCTTTGCTGGATCTTCAGCTGAGGCTAAAGTCCCCGGGCGGCGTTCAGAAGGTCTTTGCTGGATCTTCAGCTGAGGCTAAAGTCCCCAGGCGGCGTTCAGAAGGTCTTTGCTGGATCGCTCAGCTGAGGCTAAAGTCCCCAGGCGGCGTTCAGAAGGTCTTTGCTGGATCGCTCAGCTGAGGCTAAAGTCCCCAGGCGGCGTTCAGAAGGTCTTTGCTGGATCGCTCAGCTGAGGCTAATGTCCCCAGGCGGCGTTCAGAAGGTCTTTGCTGGATCCTCAGCTGAGGCTAAAGTCCCCAGGCGGCGTTCAGAAGGTCTTTGCTGGATCCTCAGCTGAGGCTAAAGTCCCCAGGCGGCGTTCAGAAGGTCTTTGCTGGATCCTCAGCTGAGGCTAAAGTCCCCAGGCGGCGTTCAGAAGGTCTTTGCTGGATCCTCAGCTGAGGCTAAAGTCCCCAGGCGGCGTTCAGAAGGTCTTTGCTGGATCTTCAGCTGAGGCTAAAGTCCCCGGGCGGTGTTCAGAAGGTCTTTGCTGGATCTTCAGCTGAGGCTAAAGTCCCCAGGCGGCGTTCAGAAGGTCTTTGCTGGATCTTCAGCTGAGGCTAAAGTCCCCGGGCGGCGTTCAGAAGGTCTTTGCTGGATCCTCAGCTGAGGCTAAAGTCCCCGGGCGGCGTTCAGAAGGTCTTTGCTGGATCCTCAGCTGAGGCTAAAGTCCCCAGGCGGCGTTCAGAAGGTCTTTGCTGGATCCTCAGCTGAGGCTAAAGTCCCCAGGCGGCGTTCAGAAGGTCTTTGCTGGATCTTCAGCTGAGGCTAAAGTCCCCGGGCGGCGTTCAGAAGGTCTTTGCTGGATCTTCAGCTGAGGCTAAAGTCCCCAGGCGGCGTTCAGAAGGTCTTTGCTGGATCGCTCAGCTGAGGCTAAAGTCCCCAGGCGGCGTTCAGAAGGTCTTTGCTGGATCCTCAGCTGAGGCTAAAGTCCCCAGGTGGCGTTCAGAATGTCTTTGCTGGATCCTCAGCTGAGGCTAAAGTCCCCAGGTGGCGTTCAGAAGGTCTTTGCTGGATCCTCAGCTGAGGCTAAAGTCCCCAGGCGGCGTTCAGAAGGTCTTTGCTGGATCGCTCAGCTGAGGCTAAAGTCCCCAGGCGGCGTTCAGAAGGTCTTTGCTGGATCTTCAGCTGAGGCTAAAGTCCCCGGGCGGCGTTCAGAAGGTCTTTGCTGGATCTTCAGCTGAGGCTAAAGTCCCCAGGCGGCGTTCAGAAGGTCTTTGCTGGATCGCTCAGCTGAGGCTAAAGTCCCCAGGCGGCGTTCAGAAGGTCTTTGCTGGATCCTCAGCTGAGGCTAAAGTCCCCAGGCGGCGTTCAGAAGGTCTTTGCTGGATCGCTCAGCTGAGGCTAAAGTCCCCAGGCGGCGTTCAGAAGGTCTTTGCTGGATCGCTCAGCTGAGGCTAAAGTCCCCAGGCGGCGTTCAGAAGGTCTTTGCTGGATCCTCAGCTGAGGCTAAAGTCCCCGGGCGGCGTTCAGAAGGTCTTTGCTGGATCTTCAGCTGAGGCTAAAGTCCCCAGGCCGCGTTCAGAAGGTCTTTGCTGGATCGCTCAGCTGAGGCTAAAGTCCCCAGGCGGCGTTCAGAAGGTCTTTGCTGGATCTTCAGCTGAGGCTAAAGTCCCCGGGCGGCGTTCAGAAGGTCTTTGCTGGATCTTCAGCTGAGGCTAAAGTCCCCAGGCGGCGTTCAGAAGGTCTTTGCTGGATCGCTCAGCTGAGGCTAAAGTCCCCAGGCGGCGTTCAGAAGGTCTTTGCTGGATCCTCAGCTGAGGCTAAAGTCCCCAGGCGGCGTTCAGAAGGTCTTTGCTGGATCCTCAGCTGAGGCTAAAGTCCCCAGGCGGCGTTCAGAAGGTCTTTGCTGGATCTTCAGCTGAGGCTAAAGTCCCCAGGCGGCGTTCAGAAGGTCTTTGCTGGATCGCTCAGCTGAGGCTAAAGTCCCCAGGCGGCGTTCAGAAGGTCTTTGCTGGATCCTCAGCTGAGGCTAAAGTCCCCAGGCGGCGTTCAGAAGGTCTTTGCTGGATCCTCAGCTGAAGCTAAAGTCCCCAGGCGGCGTTCAGAAGGTCTTTGCTGGATCCTCAGCTGAGGCTAAAGTCCCCAGGCGGCGTTCAGAAGGTCTTTGCTGGATCCTCAGCTGAGGCTAAAGTCCCCAGGCGGCGTTCAGAAGGTCTTTGCTGGATCCTCAGCTGAGGCTAAAGTCCCCAGGCGGCGTTCAGAAGGTCTTTGCTGGATCCTCAGCTGAGGCTAAAGTCCCCAGGCGGCGTTCAGAAGGTCTTTGCTGGATCCTCAGCTGAGGCTAAAGTCCCCAGGCGGCGTTCAGAAGGTCTTTGCTGGATCCTCAGCTGAGGCTAAAGTCCCCAGGCGGCGTTCAGAAGGTCTTTGCTGGATCCTCAGCTGAGGCTAAAGTCCCCAGGCGGCGTTCAGAAGGTCTTTGCTGGATCCTCAGCTGAGGCTAAAGTCCCCAGGCGGCGTTCAGAAGGTCTTTGCTGGATCTTCAGCTGAGGCTAAAGTCCCCAGGCGGCGTTCAGAAGGTCTTTGCTGGATCGCTCAGCTGAGGCTAAAGTCCCCAGGCGGCGTTCAGAAGGTCTTTGCTGGATCCTCAGCTGAGGCTAAAGTCCCCAGGCGGCGTTCAGAAGGTCTTTGCTGGATCCTCAGCTGAGGCTAAAGTCCCCAGGCCGCGTTCAGAAGGTCTTTGCTGGATCGCTCAGCTGAGGCTAAAGTCCCCAGGCGGCGTTCAGAAGGTCTTTGCTGGATCTTCAGCTGAGGCTAAAGTCCCCGGGCGGCGTTCAGAAGGTCTTTGCTGGATCTTCAGCTGAGGCTAAAGTCCCCAGGCGGCGTTCAGAAGGTCTTTGCTGGATCGCTCAGCTGAGGCTAAAGTCCCCAGGCGGCGTTCAGAAGGTCTTTGCTGGATCCTCAGCTGAGGCTAAAGTCCCCAGGCGGCGTTCAGAAGGTCTTTGCTGGATCCTCAGCTGAGGCTAAAGTCCCCAGGCGGCGTTCAGAAGGTCTTTGCTGGATCGCTCAGCTGAGGCTAAAGTCCCCAGGCGGCGTTCAGAAGGTCTTTGCTGGATCGCTCAGCTGAGGCTAAAGTCCCCAGGCGGCGTTCAGAAGGTCTTTGCTGGATCCTCAGCTGAGGCTAAAGTCCCCAGGCGGCGTTCAGAAGGTCTTTGCTGGATCCTCAGCTGAGGCTAAAGTCCCCAGGCGGCGTTCAGAAGGTCTTTGCTGGATCTTCAGCTGAGGCTAAAGTCCCCAGGCGGCGTTCAGAAGGTCTTTGCTGGATCGCTCAGCTGAGGCTAAAGTCCCCAGGCGGCGTTCAGAAGGTCTTTGCTGGATCCTCAGCTGAGGCTAAAGTCCCCAGGCGGCGTTCAGAAGGTCTTTGCTGGATCCTCAGCTGAAGCTAAAGTCCCCAGGCGGCGTTCAGAAGGTCTTTGCTGGATCCTCAGCTGAGGCTAAAGTCCCCAGGCGGCGTTCAGAAGGTCTTTGCTGGATCCTCAGCTGAGGCTAAAGTCCCCAGGCGGCGTTCAGAAGGTCTTTGCTGGATCCTCAGCTGAGGCTAAAGTCCCCAGGCGGCGTTCAGAAGGTCTTTGCTGGATCTTCAGCTGAGGCTAAAGTCCCCGGGCGGTGTTCAGAAGGTCTTTGCTGGATCTTCAGCTGAGGCTAAAGTCCCCGGGCGGCGTTCAGAAGGTCTTTGCTGGATCTTCAGCTGAGGCTAAAGTCCCCGGGCGGCGTTCAGAAGGTCTTTGCTGGATCCTCAGCTGAGGCTAAAGTCCCCAGGCCGCGTTCAGAAGGTCTTTGCTGGATCGCTCAGCTGAGGCTAAAGTCCCCAGGCGGCGTTCAGAAGGTCTTTGCTGGATCTTCAGCTGAGGCTAAAGTCCCCGGGCGGCGTTCAGAAGGTCTTTGCTGGATCTTCAGCTGAGGCTAAAGTCCCCAGGCGGCGTTCAGAAGGTCTTTGCTGGATCGCTCAGCTGAGGCTAAAGTCCCCAGGCGGCGTTCAGAAGGTCTTTGCTGGATCCTCAGCTGAGGCTAAAGTCCCCAGGCGGCGTTCAGAAGGTCTTTGCTGGATCCTCAGCTGAGGCTAAAGTCCCCAGGCGGCGTTCAGAAGGTCTTTGCTGGATCTTCAGCTGAGGCTAAAGTCCCCAGGCGGCGTTCAGAAGGTCTTTGCTGGATCGCTCAGCTGAGGCTAAAGTCCCCAGGCGGCGTTCAGAAGGTCTTTGCTGGATCCTCAGCTGAGGCTAAAGTCCCCAGGCGGCGTTCAGAAGGTCTTTGCTGGATCCTCAGCTGAAGCTAAAGTCCCCAGGCGGCGTTCAGAAGGTCTTTGCTGGATCCTCAGCTGAGGCTAAAGTCCCCAGGCGGCGTTCAGAAGGTCTTTGCTGGATCCTCAGCTGAGGCTAAAGTCCCCAGGCGGCGTTCAGAAGGTCTTTGCTGGATCCTCAGCTGAGGCTAAAGTCCCCAGGCGGCGTTCAGAAGGTCTTTGCTGGATCCTCAGCTGAGGCTAAAGTCCCCAGGCGGCGTTCAGAAGGTCTTTGCTGGATCCTCAGCTGAGGCTAAAGTCCCCAGGCGGCGTTCAGAAGGTCTTTGCTGGATCCTCAGCTGAGGCTAAAGTCCCCAGGCAGCGTTCAGAAGGTCTTTGCTGGATCCTCAGACTCCAGGGAGTCAACATCTTCTCAGAAGAAAATATCTTGCTTGTGGAAAAGTGACGTAAGGCCCAGGTGTTCATTAGAAACTTTCATATTTAGCATTTTTATTCCAATGACTCATCTGTTTTTTACACATTACATTTCATCTTCTTTTTAATTGGCTAAAACTATTTATGACCAATGAATTGTGTCGAATGTTTTACTAAACTTGACTTAAAACCTATCGTAAATAATAGCAATGGGCTTTTCAGATCGTTGAAGTGAGTCGGTTCTTTTGGCTAAGCTCCTAAATAAGAGCTGGATTTAAACAATTCCCAAAAGGCTACTCAGGGTAAATAGTTGATCACCAACATACTTGTACAAATATATCATTATATGTACTGTTTATTATTTATATGTCTGTTATCAAAAACAAAGAACCATCTCTGTGGAAACAAGGAAATGTGACTGAGTACTAATTGTAAGTGTGCTGCTATCCACAGCGAAACTACATCAACATAAAGAACAAGCAACATTCATTCACACTCTTTGCTACTTTCACAAACACCCACCAAGTGCAGTCTCTAATTCTGTAGCAACATTCTCTATTGTCTCTGTCCCTCCTGTATATGAGCTCACCAGGGTGCCTCAAGAGGATGACATCATCCACTCATCACTCCAGAGACCACCAAAGGGCTTCAGGGAGGGTCCAATGAGACACAATTCAATAAATAAATCATTTAGAAAATAATGACTTAAATGTGTCATTAATCAATTAAATCAATAAATTAACATTGAATAAATAAATTAAATTGTGAAATATATAATTAAAATAAAATAATTAAATCATTAATTGATTAAATGATAAATATTTAAATTATACTTATAATTATTAATGACACATTTAAACAATAATGTTTTATATATTGATTTGTTGTTTTTTCCATTTGGCCCTCCAAAAGGTTTGACCTTGACCCCTTTTCTCAAGATACAATAACTTTTGTTGTTTAAAACATGTGGATGCAGATGTGGATGCAGATGTGGATGCTGATGTGGATGCAGATGTGGATGCTGATGTGGATGCAGATGTGGATGCAGATGTGGATGCTGATGTGGATGCAGATGTGGATGCAGATGTTCATGCAGATGTTCATGCAGATGTGGATGCTGATGTGGATGCAGATGTTCATGCAGATGTTCATGCAGATGTGGATGCAGATGTGGATGCAGATGTTCATGCAGATGTGGATGCAGATGTGGATGCTGATGTGGATGCAGATGTGGATGCAGATGTGGATGCTGATGTGGATGCTGATGTGGATGCAGATGTGGATGCAGATGTTCATGCAGATGTGGATGCTGATGTGGATGCAGATGTGCTTTGTCACCTATATGGAAAAGCAAATACATGGATGTTTCTAGCTTAGCTTACATTGGAGTAGCATGACAACTTCAGTGTATGTATGAGAAACAATAATTAATGTGCACATAAAGAAGGAATCCAGATGAGAAAGGACAATTGAAATGTTAATGACATGTAAACAGGACGTAGGAAGAGTGAAAGTAGGATTTGGGTTTCAATCAAACAACAATAAATGATCAATCAGCTTTGTGCTCCACCAAACATTGATTGAGAAATGCTTCTCACTGCTCAAGTTGACAACGACCTGCTCAAATATCCATCCATCCATCCATCCATCCATTTTCTACCGCTTGTCCCTTTCGGAGATGTTCAAACTCCATTGAGCTTCTTTGGGCATTAAAAGGCTGCGACATAATAAAGGTGACATTGGTTTGATACCCAAAACATAAAAGTAATATATATATATAAAAAAAGCCTTTGTGGCCTAGCTACATATCCAAGTTGATTTATCATAAGATGTGATACATTAGAGTTGTAGTCACGCTTCTTTCTGTTTCCAACTATACTTAAGATCTCAACACCTTTTCCTCATTTCTGTCAAATTCAGAAAGAGTAATTTTCCAACTTCCTTATCGTGATCATTCTCTAATTCCAAGACAAATGTTATTCTGCAGCAAACACGGCGTGGACAAGATCCATGAGAGCGGTGATGATGTCATGGTTAGGAGATAAGGTAACTTCAGGATGGAGGTACTGAACTAGATTTAGTGTCCAGGAAGACTTTGACATGCTGAGTTGTAGTTTGTTATGCAGCAGCTTGCAGAATAGCCTTTTGGCTTACCTTTACATGGGATGTTGCATAATAGCCTTTTGGCTTACCTTTACATGGGATGCTTTGTTGACTTCACCTTTTTTTTCATACCACTTTATTGCTTGACTTTCATTCTGGAGTTCAGCCTCTTTGAGGTTCTCATGGCAGAAAGAAGCTGATAAAGATAATCATAGATTTAAGTGGGTTAGCAACATGCTACATGTCAACAAGCTAAAGCCATGACTATTTGTTTATTCACCTTTAACGCCACATTGAAGCAACTGAACAAGATAAGTATGCTTCATGTCAAATGATGATCAATGATGTCATTCATTTAGTCTAACTGTATTATTTGAATGTTATTCGGGGATCTGAGGATTTAAATGATGACAGATATTGTTGCCACGAGGATATCATATCTAGTCAGGAGTTCTTTCTACACAATTCCATTTCTGTGCAGATTCACAGGAATATCATTTAAAAGAAGCAACTTTTATCATTAGACAGAAAACAAGCAAAATCCGGATGGTTCTTTTCCTCTTTGGTGACAATGTCCACAGTTTCCAAAAACAATTTGAAATGTGGACTCATCAGACCACAAAACAATTTTCCACTTTGCATCAGTCCATCTTAGATGAGCTCAGGCCCAGTGAAACGTTTCCGGGTGTTGTTGATAAATGGCTTTGGCTTTGCATAGTAGAGTTTTAACTTGCACTTACAGATGTAGCGACCAACTGTAGTTACTGACAGTGGGTTTCTGAAGTGTTCCTGAGCCCATGTGGTGATATCCTTTATACACTGATGCCGCTTGTTGATGCAGTACAGCCTGAGGGATGGAAGGTCACGGACATTCAATGCTGGTTTTCAGCCTTGCTGCTTACCTGCAGTGATTTCTCCACATTCTCTCAACCTTTTGATGATATTACGGAGCGTAGATGGTGAAATCCCTCAATTCCTTGCAATAGCTGCTTGAGAAATGTTGTTCTTTAACAATTTGTTGACAAAGTGGTGACCCTCGCCGCGTCCTTGTTTGTGAATGACTGAGCATTTCATGGAAGCTGCTTTTATACCCAATCATGGCACCCACCTGTTCCCAATTAGCCTGTTCACCTGTGGGATGTTCCAAATAAGTCTTTGATGAGCATTCCTCAACTTTATCACTCTTTTTTGCCACTTGTGCCAGCTTTTTTGAAACATGTTGCAGCCATCAAATTCCAAATGAGCTAATATTTGCAAAAAATAACAAAGTTTACCAGTTCGAACGTTAAATATCTTGTTTTTGCAGTCTATTCAATTGAATATAAGTTGAAAAGGATTTGTTGTATTCTCTTTTTATTTACCATTTACACAACTTCACTGCTTTTGGGGTTTGTAGTTAAGACTCCTCTATAACTTCAGCATAGACTTTTCTAGGATTGTCTCATTTTAAGAGAGAAGTTCTTAGATTTGCTGCAAGAGTGTCTGCCTGACTGTTCTCGGAACACAATCACGTGCGAGCACACACCAGAAAACACAATTCACTTTACAAAAGTTAATTCGCCTTACAAAAGGGATTTCTTGAACCCTGAAAAAAATGCTGCATCCCACAAACACCACTACTGTAAATTCTCCAATTGTTTAGGATTCCGTGTAACCTCCAGAGGACAAACACCAAAGAGCTAAATATTTACAATTTGAGATGAAATACACCAAACGTTGAAGTGTCTACACCAAAGAAAAAGTTCTGTGCATTTTCATACCACAACTTGAGAGACAGAGCTCTCTGGTGTGGAAACTCATCAATAAATAATAACAAGCATACCAGGAACTCTAGCCTCCTCTGCACTGAGCCATGGACGTAATTGTGGGGTGGGAGGGGTCGACATGTGCCTTGCACTTTTTCAACAAGCAGTTTTGTCCCGCACACTTTTTAAGGTCCGAAGCTAATGTAGCGCTATTCAACAGAGGCCAGTCCAACACTAGCTCCAGGCGGAAAACGGTTGTTCAGGCTGAAGCTTGTCGCCTTTGCACCGTTCAAAAGTGCATTGATTGGCTTTGTGGGGCTGCCTTCTTGCCAGTATGACCATGATTGACAGCACGCAACAGCTGACCAATCTGCAGTCAGATGTGTGATAAGAGTGAGTCTGCCTCCACACGGCAAAAGGAAGAAAAGTAAGACAAATAAAAAATCCAAACAGAGTCTAGTGTTCCAATCCAAGCTAGTTATGTTGTGGACTAAGTAAGACCTGGTAGTCGTTTGTTCTAGCAGACATTTGTTTTATTCTGTTAATGTTGCCTAAGTTCATACATCTTTTGTGTGTGTGTGTGTGTGTGTGTGTGTGTGTGTGTGTGTGTCCATTTTTCAAGAATGTTCATGCCTTTTCTTTAGTCTCTGCACGTTGTGTGACAAGGGAAACAAAGCAGACCCGAGTGGGTCGCCGCCTCCATCATCCTCTCCACTTGAACCCAAACACAGCTGTCAACTGAGCCGTGGCTAACATCCAGCGTTACGAGTCATTATTGTGATGAAAAGTGAGGCTATTTTTAATGTTGAGAGGACAAGTAGATGAAATCATTGCTTACAAGAAGAACGTTATTACATTGGCCCAGATGACTTTAGTGGCGTATAAAGTTGAGTTAGCTGCAGAGTTTGTGTTACTGTTCTGGATCATGTTGTAAACACAAGACATTTTCTTTAGCACATAACTAGCTTGGTGTTTTTAGTTTTGGACTTTGTCTTTATTGGTTGAACAATGCAAGTTTACCATTACCGCCCAGAAGGAATATCTTATTTGCCACTATACCAAAGTGGGAACACAGAAAGTGGTATCTTTACCTTAGTGCCATGGAAGTCCCGTTGACGGATGGCGAGCACACTCTGTGGGCGGGTCCATAGGAGGAGCTAGCCTGGCGTACGAAGCGCTCATCCCCACAGCAAAGAATCACCAGAAAGGCCCTTCGAAAAGCCCGGTTGAGGAAGGCGTAGAGGAAGGGGTTCAGGCCCGAGTTGATGTAGCCGAGCCAAAGCCATGTAGTCCATAGCTGCCAGGGCACGGAGTAGTGGATGAAGGGGTCCACCACGTTGGTGATGAAGAAGGGTGCCCAGCACAGGCAGAAGCAGCCCATTATGATGGCCAGGGTCTTTGCCGCTTTGGTCTCAATGTGCATGCGACTGTTGGCAAGTGGAGTCTGCTCCGTCCTCAGGTGGTAGTGGTCCGAGCAGGTCGATGACCTCATGATGATGGCGGGGGTAACTGGGGCGGAGCCAGCGCGTTGTAGCGTCTCAATCTGCCGCACATGGCTCATGGCGGTGACGTAGATGCGCTGGTAGGCCAGGACCATGAGGGCCAGCGGCACGTAGAAGGCCACCGTGGAGCAGATCAGAGCGTATGGACGGTTGACCACAAACACGCAACTTGTGTCGTTGGAGCCTCCTGGTGAGGAACGCCTCTCCTCGATCTGCAAGAAAGGTGAAAATAACCAGGAACTGCAGTATGTTAGTGATCAGACCTACCTACCTACATACATACTTAACAAGCATACCAGGAACTGCAGTATGTTAGTGATCAGACCTACCTACCTAACAAGCATACCAGGAACTACAGTATGTTAGCCATCAGACCATCGTCTTCAACAGACAACCTAAACAATATATATATATATATATATATATATATATATATATATATATATATATATATATATATATATATATATATATATATATATATATATATATATATATATATATATATAGGAGAACAGGCTTGATTGTCACTCATAACTCCGGTCTTTCTCAAATACCTTACTTACTTAAGTATTCATTAAGTACCACCATAATGACAACATTAAATACAGTAGTGTAGTAGACCTAAGTATTCATTAAGTACCACCATAATGACAACATTAAATACAGTAGTGTAGTAGGCCTAAGTATTCATTAAAAACAATGCAGAGGTGTGATATGTTGTCACCATGAATCAGTAGCTCCATTGACTTCTTCCCATAATATCATGATATGTGTAAACATGGACTACATCTCTGACACATCCAGCATGTTCCTATAATATCATGATGTGTGTAAACATGGACTACATCTCTGACACATCCAGCATGTTCCTATAATATCATGATGTGTGTAAACATGGACTACATCTCTGACACATCCAGCATGTTCCTATAATATCATGATGTGTGTAAACATGGACTACATCTCTGACACATCCAGTATATAATATCATGATGTGTGTAAACATCTCTGACACATCCAGCATGTTGTCTGCAAGCAGCCTGGCTTAGAGGCAGATGTGTATTTCATTAAAGTAGGCTCTGTCCTGCTGGCTGGGATTTCTGCAGCTCATGTTGAGGTAGTTGTAAAATAACCTGGCCACAAAGCAGCAGAAAATGTCTGCTGAAGTCGCTCGCAGCCACTGAGCCTCCGCTGAGGATGAAATAGTTGAGTTTAGTGTGTTGGAGGGATTGGGAATGTTATTAGAATGTTATTAGGAAGACACCATGTGATGCCTTCTCCAAACATCCTCTTCCTCTTTAAGGAGGTATACCAACTCTTCAGGACAGTTGGTTGACCTTGCTGTGTAAGACTTGATTCTCTTGTCCTGGGTGCAGCGTTCTAGGACTTACAATATCCTCGATGCCAATGGCGTGCCAGCTTTGCATGATGGGTAAGAAGGAAATGAAGGTGGGGATGAGCCAGCAGCCACCGAGCATCACCGCCACTCTGAGGTGGGTCATCTTGTGTCTGTACACCAGAGGCTGGCAGCAGATGGCGTAGTACCTGGAACACACTTCCAATGTTAGCCTCCCATTGTACACACACACACACACACACACACACACACACACACACACACACACACACACACACACACACACACACACACACACACACACACACACACACACACACACACACACACACACACACACACACACACACACACACACACACACACACACACACACACACACACACACACACACACACACACACACACACCTGTCCAGTGCAATGCAGCAGAGATGCAGAATGGAGGCGGTGGTCAACAGGACGTCCAGCGAGGTCCGCACCAGACAGAAGAGCTGGCCGTACTTCCACACGCCGGTGGTCAGCTCGATGGCGGCGAAGGGCATCACCACCAGCGCCACCAGCAGGTCGGCAAAGGCCAACGAGACGATGAAGTAGTTGGTCTTTTTCTTCCTGAGATAAGCAAGTGTTGAATAGTGTTTTATAAAAAGACAATTAAAGAAACTAACACAATTAAAACAATTTATTGAAAAGTACATTCATTTATTTGCAAAATAATATTACAGTATTTCAAACTAATAAAAATAATTCATGACCAATGTATTTATTCTATGACCAATTGCTATGTTTCATGATCATTTCACTCCTCTCTGAGCTTCTACCTTATCGCAGATTGCGTGTCCCAATGATCCTAGGATCTATGTTGTCTGGGGCTCCTAAGCCCCTAGTAGGGTCTCCCAGGACATGTCCCAAGATCCTAGGACCTATGTTGTCTGGGGCTCCTAAGCCCCTAGTAGGGTCTCCCAGGACAATCCCAAGATCCTAGGACCTATGTTGTCTGGGGCTCCTAAGCCCCTAGTAGGGTCTCCCAGGACATGTCCCAAGATCCTAGGACCTATGTTGTCTGGGGCTCCTAAGCCCCTGGTAGGGTCTCCCAGGAGAAACAGGTCCTCAGTGAGGGACCAGACAAAGAGCATCTCAAAGACTTCTATGAATAGACAAGAACGGGAACTCAGTTTGCCCTCACCCGGTTGCGGGTCACCGGGGCCCCCCTCTGGAGCCAGGCCTAGAGGTGGGGCTCCAAAAGGCTCACCACCCATCTGAGGGGCCATAGAGGGTTGGGTGCTTTGTGAGCTGGGCGGCAGTCAAAGGAAGGGCCCCTGGCGGTCTGATCCTCAGCTACTGAAGATAGCTCTGGAGACGTGGAGTGTCACTTCTCTGGGGGGTAAGGAGCCTGATCTGGTGCACGAAGTGAAGAAATTGCGGCTTGATATAGTCGGTCTCACTTGGATGCACAGCAAGGGCTCTGGAAACAGTTCTCTTGAGAGGGGCTGGACTCTTTTCCACTCTGGCGTTCCAAGCAGTGAGAGGCGACAGACAGGGGTGGCAATACTTGTTGGCCCGCGGCTCAGAGCCTGTACATTGGAGTTTAACTCGCTGGATGAGAGGGTAGCTTCCTTCCGCCTCTGGGTGGGGGGACAGGTCCTGACAGTAGTTCAGAGTACCCGACTTTTTTTGAGTCCCTAAAGGAAGTACTGGAGAGTGTTCCCTCAGGGGATTCCGTTGTTCTACTGGATGACTTCATTGCTCACGTTGGCAACAACGGTGAGACCTGGAGAGGCAAGATTGGAAGGAACAGCTGGCCTTGTTGTGACTTGAGTACTATGATGCTAATGCTACATTGTTGTGACTTGAGTACTTTGATGCTAATGCTACATTGTTGTGACTTGAGTACTATGATGCTAATGCTACATTGTTGTGACTTGAGTACTTTGATGCTAATGCTACATTGTTGTGACTCGAGTACTATGATGCTAATGCTACATTATTGTGATTTGAGTTTTATGATGCTAATGCTACATTGTTGTGACTTACACAATGAGTCCAACAAGCAGTTTAGAGAGTTTCAAAAGACCGACCGTAGATTTCGATCCTTGCAGAGCGCCACCATGACCAGCAGGTTTCCAAACACCGTCATGACGATGATGATGGACAGCCCGGCGGTGAGAAGGATGCTCTCCAGTGACTTCAGCAGTTCTTCTTCCCGTTCTGCCTTAATGACGTCATGCTGAAATCTAGAAAGAATGAAATCAAAACGGTTGATTGTGTAGCGCAGTGATGAGTGAAGCACTTACAGTCCAGGTGATGCTGTGGCCATCACTGGTCATCTGCCTTGAGGTCGGCCCAGGTCACCCCATGTTCCTGCCCTGGTGGAACATTTGCAGAAAGTACACCAGGATGCTTTGGAGGTGTGAGCTTCAATTCCACAACTTCTAAACAATTCACTTTGAACAAACAGATGTTAAAATTACGGAAATAATGCGAATGTGCTTTGTAAGCAGAAAGGTAGACGAGTATACGTTAATAACTACCTTTTTATGTCCTTACTGTATTTGAAGCCACTTTACACAATCTTTTGTATCAGCAGGGGGTCTCATTGGCTTTGAACACCTATCATGACTTCATATCTTTGAACACCTATCACGACTTCATATCTTTGAACACCTATCATGACTTCATATCTTTGAACACCTATCACGACTTCATATCTTTGAACACCTATCACGACTTCATATCTTTGAACACCTATCACGACTTCATATA
This sequence comes from Entelurus aequoreus, assembly GCF_033978785.1. Lineage (NCBI taxonomy): Eukaryota > Metazoa > Chordata > Actinopteri > Syngnathiformes > Syngnathidae > Entelurus > Entelurus aequoreus. The sequence continues at coordinate 49,733,303 of NC_084751.1, forward strand.
TTTGAACACCTATCACGACTTCATATCTTTGAACACCTATCATGACTTCATATCTTTGAACACCTATCATGACTTCATATCTTTGAACACCTATCACGACTTCATATCTTTGAACACCTATCATGACTTCATATATTTGAACACCTATCACGACTTCATATCTTTGAACACCTATCATGACTTCATATCTTTGAACACCTATCATGACTTCATATATTTGAACACCTATCACGACTTCATATCTTTGAACACCTATCACGACTTCATATCTTTGAACACCTATCACGACTTCATATATTTGAACACCTATCACGACTTCATATCTTTGAACACCTATCATGACTTCATATATTTGAACACCTATCACGACTTCATATCTTTGAACACCTATCATGACTTCATATCTTTGAACACCTGTCATGACTTCATATCTTTGAACACCTATCATGACTTCATATCTTTGAACACCTATCACGACTTCATATCTTTGAACACCTATCATGACTTCATATCTTTGAACACCTATCATGACTTCATATCTTTGAACACCTATCACGACTTCATATCTTTGAACACCTATCATGACTTCATATATTTGAACACCTATCACGACTTCATATCTTTGAACACCTATCACGACTTCATATCTTTGAACACCTATCACGACTTCATATATTTGAACACCTATCACGACTTCATATCTTTGAACACCTATCATGACTTCATATATTTGAACACCTATCACGACTTCATATCTTTGAACACCTATCATGACTTCATATCTTTGAACACCTGTCATGACTTCATATCTTTGAACACCTATCATGACTTCATATCTTTGAACACCTATCACGACTTCATATCTTTGAACACCTATCATGACTTCATATCTTTGAACACCTATCATGACTTCATATCTTTGAACACCTATCATGACTTCATATCTTTGAACACCTATCACGACTTCATATCTTTGAACACCTATCACGACTTCATATCTTTGAACACCTATCACGACTTCATATCTTTGAACACCTATCATGACTTCATATCTTTGAACACCTATCACGACTTCATATCTTTGAACACCTATCACGACTTCATATCTTTGAACACCTATCACGACTTCATATCTTTGAACACCTATCACGACTTCATATCTTTGAACACCTATCACGACTTCATATCTTTGAACACCTATCATGACTTCATATCTTTGAACACCTATCACGACTTCATATCTTTGAACACCTATCATGACTTCATATCTTTGAACACCTATCACGACTTCATATCTTTGAACACCTATCATGACTTCATATCTTTGAACACCTATCACGACTTCATATCTTTGAACACCTATCACGACTTCATATCTTTGAACACCTATCAGGACTTCATATCTTTGAACACCTATCACGACTTCATATCTTTGAACACCTATCAGGACTTCATATCTTTGAACACCTATCATGACTTCATATCTTTGAACACCTATCATGACTTCATATATTTGAACACCTATCACGACTTCATATCTTTGAACACCTATCATGACTTCATATCTTTGAACACCTATCATGACTTCATATATTTGAACACCTATCACGACTTCATATCTTTGAACACCTATCACGACTTCATATCTTTGAACACCTATCACGACTTCATATATTTGAACACCTATCACGACTTCATATCTTTGAACACCTATCATGACTTCATATATTTGAACACCTATCACGACTTCATATCTTTGAACACCTATCATGACTTCATATCTTTGAACACCTGTCATGACTTCATATCTTTGAACACCTATCATGACTTCATATCTTTGAACACCTATCACGACTTCATATCTTTGAACACCTATCATGACTTCATATCTTTGAACACCTATCATGACTTCACATCTTTGAACACCTATCACGACTTCATATCTTTGAACACCTATCATGACTTCATATATTTGAACACCTATCACGACTTCATATCTTTGAACACCTATCACGACTTCATATCTTTGAACACCTATCACGACTTCATATATTTGAACACCTATCACGACTTCATATCTTTGAACACCTATCACGACTTCATATCTTTGAACACCTATCAGGACTTCATATCTTTGAACACCTATCAGGACTTCATATATTTGAACACCTATCACGACTTCATATCTTTGAACACCTATCATGACTTCATATCTTTGAACACCTATCATGACTTCATATATTTGAACACCTATCACGACTTCATATCTTTGAACACCTATCACGACTTCATATCTTTGAACACCTATCACGACTTCATATATTTGAACACCTATCACGACTTCATATCTTTGAACACCTATCATGACTTCATATATTTGAACACCTATCACGACTTCATATCTTTGAACACCTATCATGACTTCATATCTTTGAACACCTGTCATGACTTCATATCTTTGAACACCTATCATGACTTCATATCTTTGAACACCTATCACGACTTCATATCTTTGAACACCTATCATGACTTCATATCTTTGAACACCTATCATGACTTCATATCTTTGAACACCTATCACGACTTCATATCTTTGAACACCTATCATGACTTCATATATTTGAACACCTATCACGACTTCATATCTTTGAACACCTATCACGACTTCATATCTTTGAACACCTATCACGACTTCATATCTTTGAACACCTATCACGACTTCATATCTTTGAACACCTATCACGACTTCATATCTTTGAACACCTATCAGGACTTCATATCTTTGAACACCTATCAGGACTTCATATCTTTGAACACCTATCAGGACTTCATATCTTTGAACACCTATCACGACTTCATATATTTGAACACCTATCATGACTTCATATCTTTGAACACCTATCATGACTTCATATCTTTGAACACCTATCATGACTTCATATCTTTGAACACCTATCACGACTTCATATCTTTGAACACCTATCACGACTTCATATCTTTGAACACCTATCACGACTTCATATATTTGAACACCTATCACGACTTCATATCTTTGAACACCTATCATGACTTCATATCTTTGAACACCTATCATGACTTCATATCTTTGAACACCTATCACGACTTCATATCTTTGAACACCTATCATGACTTCATATATTTGAACACCTATCACGACTTCATATCTTTGAACACCTATCATGACTTCATATCTTTGAACACCTATCATGACTTCATATATTTGAACACCTATCACGACTTCATATCTTTGAACACCTATCACGACTTCATATCTTTGAACACCTATCACGACTTCATATATTTGAACACCTATCACGACTTCATATCTTTGAACACCTATCATGACTTCATATATTTGAACACCTATCACGACTTCATATCTTTGAACACCTATCATGACTTCATATCTTTGAACACCTGTCATGACTTCATATCTTTGAACACCTATCATGACTTCATATCTTTGAACACCTATCACGACTTCATATCTTTGAACACCTATCATGACTTCATATCTTTGAACACCTATCATGACTTCATATCTTTGAACACCTATCACGACTTCATATCTTTGAACACCTATCATGACTTCATATATTTGAACACCTATCACGACTTCATATCTTTGAACACCTATCACGACTTCATATCTTTGAACACCTATCACGACTTCATATATTTGAACACCTATCACGACTTCATATCTTTGAACACCTATCATGACTTCATATATTTGAACACCTATCACGACTTCATATCTTTGAACACCTATCATGACTTCATATCTTTGAACACCTGTCATGACTTCATATCTTTGAACACCTATCATGACTTCATATCTTTGAACACCTATCACGACTTCATATCTTTGAACACCTATCATGACTTCATATCTTTGAACACCTATCATGACTTCATATCTTTGAACACCTATCATGACTTCATATCTTTGAACACCTATCACGACTTCATATCTTTGAACACCTATCACGACTTCATATCTTTGAACACCTATCACGACTTCATATCTTTGAACACCTATCATGACTTCATATCTTTGAACACCTATCACGACTTCATATCTTTGAACACCTATCACGACTTCATATCTTTGAACACCTATCACGACTTCATATCTTTGAACACCTATCACGACTTCATATCTTTGAACACCTATCACGACTTCATATCTTTGAACACCTATCATGACTTCATATCTTTGAACACCTATCACGACTTCATATCTTTGAACACCTATCACGACTTCATATCTTTGAACACCTATCATGACTTCATATCTTTGAACACCTATCACGACTTCATATCTTTGAACACCTATCATGACTTCATATCTTTGAACACCTATCACGACTTCATATCTTTGAACACCTATCACGACTTCATATCTTTGAACACCTATCAGGACTTCATATCTTTGAACACCTATCACGACTTCATATCTTTGAACACCTATCAGGACTTCATATCTTTGAACACCTATCCTGACTTCATATCTTTGAACACCTATCATGACTTCATATATTTGAACACCTATCACGACTTCATATCTTTGAACACCTATCATGACTTCATATCTTTGAACACCTATCATGACTTCATATATTTGAACACCTATCACGACTTCATATCTTTGAACACCTATCACGACTTCATATCTTTGAAAACCTATCACGACTTCATATATTTGAACACCTATCACGACTTCATATCTTTGAACACCTATCATGACTTCATATATTTGAACACCTATCACGACTTCATATCTTTGAACACCTATCATGACTTCATATCTTTGAACACCTGTCATGACTTCATATCTTTGAACACCTATCATGACTTCATATCTTTGAACACCTATCACGACTTCATATCTTTGAACACCTATCATGACTTCATATCTTTGAACACCTATCATGACTTCATATCTTTGAACACCTATCACGACTTCATATCTTTGAACACCTATCATGACTTCATATATTTGAACACCTATCACGACTTCATATCTTTGAACACCTATCACGACTTCATATCTTTGAACACCTATCACGACTTCATATATTTGAACACCTATCACGACTTCATATCTTTGAACACCTATCACGACTTCATATCTTTGAACACCTATCAGGACTTCATATCTTTGAACACCTATCAGGACTTCATATATTTGAACACCTATCACGACTTCATATCTTTGAACACCTATCATGACTTCATATCTTTGAACACCTATCATGACTTCATATATTTGAACACCTATCACGACTTCATATCTTTGAACACCTATCACGACTTCATATCTTTGAACACCTATCACGACTTCATATATTTGAACACCTATCACGACTTCATATCTTTGAACACCTATCATGACTTCATATATTTGAACACCTATCACGACTTCATATCTTTGAACACCTATCATGACTTCATATCTTTGAACACCTGTCATGACTTCATATCTTTGAACACCTATCATGACTTCATATCTTTGAACACCTATCACGACTTCATATCTTTGAACACCTATCATGACTTCATATCTTTGAACACCTATCATGACTTCATATCTTTGAACACCTATCACGACTTCATATCTTTGAACACCTATCATGACTTCATATATTTGAACACCTATCACGACTTCATATCTTTGAACACCTATCACGACTTCATATCTTTGAACACCTATCACGACTTCATATCTTTGAACACCTATCACGACTTCATATCTTTGAACACCTATCACGACTTCATATCTTTGAACACCTATCAGGACTTCATATCTTTGAACACCTATCAGGACTTCATATCTTTGAACACCTATCAGGACTTCATATCTTTGAACACCTATCACGACTTCATATCTTTGAACACCTATCACGACTTCATATCTTTGAACACCTATCACGACTTCATATCTTTGAACACCTATCACGACTTCATATCTTTGAACACCTATCATGACTTCATATCTTGTCTTTGTATGACCACTGGGAGGTGTTGTCGCACTCAAACGTCAACACAGTACTCTCAAAGTGATACTGTCAATACTTACTCATATGGTTATATTACTCGTATATTACTGGTATGGTTATATTACTGGTATGGTTACATTACTGGTATAGTTATATTACTGGTATGGTTATATTACTGGTATGGTTACATTACTGGTATGGTTACATTACTGGTATGGTTATATTAGTGGTATGGTTATATTACTGGTATGGTTATATTACTGGTATGGTTATTTTACTGGTATGGTTATATTACTGGTATGGTTACATTACTGGTATGGTTATATCAGTGGTATGGTTATATAATCCTTCTCTCCACTGGATGACGTACACCGGAGCTTCCACTTTTCATCTTTGTCCTTCCTCACTACATTTCTTGGATTAGATCTTAACTGCATTGAAAGTCTGACATTGATTGAGGTGTTAGATGTTTTTATACAAACATTTTTTTACTACACTATCTATAAGATCCCAAGTACTGCGTGCTAAATAGTGTGTGCAAACTGTAGATGTGCCACCAATCAGTATTGAATGAGTTTCATTCACAAATTTGTGATCACCATTGCAGAATAATGTCTCTTAATGCCAATCACTAATTGGCTGACACTGAGTCAAGCTAGCAACTGATTGTGTGTCTCAATAAACAGACTAACTAATACATTTGAGTGTTAGCATTTTCTTTCATCTATATCAGAAATACTTACATCTATATCTATAACTTTCATCTCTTTGTGAAATACTTACATCTATATCTTTCATCTATACCAGGGGTAGGGAACCTATGGCTCTAGAGCCAGATGTGGCTCTTTTGATGACTGCAGCTGGCTCTCAGATAAATGTTAGCTAACACTGCTTAACACTTAAGTAATGAATAATTGCGCTGGTAATCACAGTGTTAAAAACAACCACGTATCAACCAGACTACAAAGCCATCAGCAAAACCATGCAGCACCAGAAGTCGCATTAATGGTAAGATAAGAGACTTATTATACTCTAAAAATGTTGGTCTTACTTAAAAATGCACGCACTTAGTTGTATTCATTGTTAAAAAATATTATACGGCTTTCACGGAAATACTTTTTAAAATATTTGGCTTTCATGGCTCTCTCAGCCAAAAAGGTTCCCGACCCCTCATCTATACACTGACAGCATCATGAAGTCTCAAGAAGTTAGAAGAATATTTAGCATGTTTTCAGATTGTAGCATGAATGTCAATATTAGATCTAATTCTTGTAAACATGACAACATGTAAACATGACAACATGTAAACATGACAACATGTAAACAAAAAGCCTCCTGAGTCCTGACAGGACTGAACTGGACACATCATCTTCTCACAGCTTTGAGATGTGAACCGAGTGTGTGCGTGTGTGTGTGTGTGTGTGTGTGTGTGTGTGTGTGTGTGTGTGTGTGTGTGTGTGCGTGCGTGTGCACGCACCAACACTTTTGCAATGTGGAGGATATTCAGATCTAGTTGCTAAGGAAACTGTGCTGAGCATGTTATCACTCTGTAATATTTGAGCATGTTATCACTCTGTAATATTTGAACATGGTATCACTCTGTAATATTTGAACATGGTATCACTCTGTAATATTTGAACATGGTATCACTCTGTAATCTGTAATATTTGGACAAGAGGAAGCTGAATCTCCCAGATAAAACAAATTAAAAAGTGATACTGTAAGTAAAAAATGGAGCTGTGCTTTAATGTACACTCACACATTTATGTACACATTAAAAACAAATATTTGTCTAAATGTAGAATATAGTGAGTGTGACCATAGTCAGATAGTGAGGCAAGCAGTGAGGGCTCAAAGTCAAAGTACGCCACTAATACATTTGGACAGCCACAAATAGATTTGGAGCTATCTTGTATGATCTAGAATAAACTTACAGACTTTGTGATGTATGATTAATGATCTAGAATAAACTTACAGACTTTGTGATGTATGATTAATGATCTAGAATAAACTTACAGACTTTGTGATGTATGATTTATTCTATGTTTACTATGTTGATGATCGATGACCATACTAATAGCATGAATGATGTACTTGGTAAAGACAACTAATAGCATGAATGATGTACTTGGTAAAGACAACTAATAGCATGAATGATGTACTTGGTAAAGACAACTAATAGCATGAATGATGTACTTGGTAAAGACAACTAATAACATGAATGATGTACTTGGTAAAGACAACTAATAGCATGAATGATGTACTTGGTAAAGACAACTAATAACATGAATGATGTACTTGGTAAAGACAACTAATAGCATGAATGATGTACTTGGTAAAGACAACTAATAACATGAATGATGTACTTGGTAAAGACAACTAATAACATGAATGATGTACTTGGTAAAGACAACTAATAGCATGAATGATGTACTTGGTAAAGACAACTAATAACATGAATGATGTACTTGGTAAAGACAACTAATAACATGAATGATGTACTTGGTAAAGACAACTAATAACATGAATGATGTACTTGGTAAAGACAACTAATAACATGAATGATGTACTTGTTAAAGACAACAAATAACGTGAATGATGTACTTGGTAAAGACAACTAATAGCATGAATGATGTACTTGGTAAAGACAACTAATAACATGAATGATGTACTTGTTAAAGACAACTAATAGCATGAATGATGTACTTGTTAAAGACAACTAATAGCATGAATGATGTACTTGGTAAAGACAACTAATAGCATGAATGATGTACTTGGTAAAGACAACTAATAGCATGAATGATGTACTTGGTAAAGACAACTAATAGCATGAATGATGTACTTGGTAAAGACAACTAATAGCATGAATGATGTACTTGGTAAAGACAACTAATAGCATGAATGATGTACTTGGTAAAGACAACTAATAGCATGAATGATGTACTTGGTAAAGACAACTAATATCATGAATGATGTACGCACGCACACACACACACACACACACACACACACACACACACACACACACACACACACACACACACACACACACACACACACACACACACACACACACACACACACACACACACACACACACACACACACACACACACACACACACACACACACAAGGTGTGGTGAAATGTGTCCTCTGCATTTGACCCATCCCCTTGTTCACCCCCTGGGAGGTGAGGGGAGCAGTGAGCAGCAGCGGTGGCTGTGCCTGGGAATGGGAATACAATTCTAGTCTTTCTGTCTCTGGCCTTATTTGTCATTTATTGAGGCTGCCAGCAAACATTTCTGCTCGCTGGCAAAGCAAATGTCACACCTGAAATATCCAAGCCAAACATTCAGTCTTTCTTGTTTACTCTTTTACTTGTTTTACATTATTTTACTTGTTTTACTTGTTTACTCTTTTACTTGTTTGTTGTTTTTGCTGCCAGCAAACATTTGTGCTCGCTGGCAAAGCAAATGTCACACCTGAAATATCCCAGCCAAACATTCAGTCTTTCTTGCTAGCAATGATTACAACTTTGTTTTTCCAACTATTGGGATGGAGAAAGTGTGAGTGAAGGAGTGGATGATATTTATTGAATTCAAGAAATAAATCATCAAAAACATGACCGAGCGTGGCGCTGACTTGGCAAAGCAGTTTGAGCATACAACTGCTCGTGTACTGAAGTGAAATTAGTTGACCTTCAAATATCTAAATGGCCTGAACTTAGCCATTAAAGTACAAACCCTGTTTCCATATGAGTTGGGAAATTGTGTTAGATGTAAATATAAACGGAATACAACGATTTGCAAATCTTTTTCAAGCCATATTCAGTTGAATATGCTACAAAGACAACATATTTCATGTTCAAACTCATAAACTTTTTTTTTTTTTTTTTGCAAATAATAATTAACTTAGAATTTCATGGCTGCAACACGTGACAAAGTAGTTGTGAAAGGGCATGTTCACCACTGTGTTACATGGCCTTTCCTTTTAACAACACTCAGTAAAGGTTTGGGAAGTGAGGAGACACATTTTTGAAGTGGAATTCTTTCCCATTCTTGCTTGATGTACAGCTTAAGTTGTTCAACAGTCCGGGGGTCTCCCTTCTGCTATTTTAGGTGCCACACATTTTCAATGTCTGGACTACAGGCAGGCCAGTCTAGTACCCGCACTCTTTTACTATGAAGCCACGTTGATGTAACACGTGGCTTGGCATTGTCTTGCTGAAATAAGCAGGGGCGTCCATGGTAACGTTGCTTGGATGGCAACATATGTTCCTCCAAAAGCTGTATGTACCTTTCAGCATTAATGGCACCTTCACAGATGTGTAAGTTACCCATGTCTTGGCCACTAATACACCCCCATACCATCACACATGCTGCTTTTTACAATTTGCGCCTAGAACAATCCGGATGGTTCTTTTCCTCTTTGGTCCGGAGGACACGACGTCCACAGTTTCTAAAAACAATTTGAAGTGTGGACTCGTCAAACCACAGAACACTTTTCCACTTTGTATCAGTCCATCTTAGATGAGCTCAGGCCCAGCGAAGCTGACGGCGTTTCTGGGTGTTGTTGATAAACGGTTTTCGCCTTGCATAGGAGAGTTTTAACTTGCACTTACAGATGTAGCGACCAACTGTAGTTACTGACAGTGGGTTTCTGAAGTGTTCCATGTGGTGATATCCTTTACACACTGATGTGGCTTGTTGATGCAGTACAGCCTGAGGGATGGAAGGTCACGGGCTTAGCTGCTTACGTGCAGTGATTTCTCCACATTCTCTGAACCCTTTGATGATATTACGGAGCGTAGATGGTGAAATCCCTAAATTCCTTGCAATAGCTGCTTGAGAAAGGTTTTTCTTAAACTGTTCAACAATTTGCTCAGGCATTTGTTGACAAAGTGGTGACCCTCGCCCCATCCTTGTTTGTGAATGACTGAGCGTTTCATGGAATCTACTTTTATACCCAATCATGGCACCCACCTGTTCCCAATTAGCCTGTTCACCTGTGGGATGTTCCAAATAAGTGTTTGATGAGCATTCCTCAACTCTATCAGTATTTATTGCCACCTTTCCCAACTTCTTTGTCACGTGTTGCTGCCGTCAAATTCTAAAGTTAATGATTATTTGCAAAAAAAAAAGAAGTTTATCAGTTCGTACATCAAATATGTTGTCTTTGTAGCATATTCAACTGAATATGGCTTGAAAATGATTTGCAAATCATTGTATTCCGTTTATATTTACATCTAACACAATTTCCCAACTCATATGGAAACAGGGTTTGTATGTTCCTGCAACCAATGTTAGCATGCTAGCCCGGTCAATGACACATGGACATACATGCTAACATATGCTAGTTAGCATGTATGTCCATGTGTCATCCAACTGACAGGACAACATGTATTTAGTACAAATAAAAGCTATGTGGCTATGTGTAGTGTCAGTGCCTATTTGCTTCTCAATACGCTGAGGAAATGCTTCCAACATTAGTCATCATGACAATGTGAAAGGTATGGAGACAAATCACATGATCAAAAAATTCCTCATTGGTGTTTGCATATTGTGGACTACATGTACCAACTTATATGGCAATGTGAAAGGTTTGAAACAGTAGCCTATAGGCATACCTTGGTCAAATGTCTCCTCTTCAGTGTTGGGCGTACATTAGTCTGCTAAACATGTTCTACTTATTTTCACTAGATTACATGATTTTGACGGTGATTGCAGTACCGTGCATGGCCACATTATTACATATGACTCCTTTAATAAAACAAAAATAAAATCTCATTCATCTCATAAAGGATGAATAAAGACATCAATGACTTTCCTGTTTTGTTTGATCAGCCGTTTTACTGCCTTCAAAAATCTTTACAACCACAGTTGCTTTTTTGAAGCCTGCAGCCGGGTGTGGCCCTACAGTAAATGTTGTTTGCAGAGCTGACGACATCATGTCAGCCATCAGACGCACAGAAGACTTCCTCTTCATGACTTTTATTAGACAAGAACAAAAAATCGGTCGAATAATGAAGTTGGTTTGTCAGAAAAACAGAACCATTAGGAGAAAGAACCACATTGGGGACTCTCTTGGTGCAGAACAGGGCATAGAAACTTATGTTGCAAGTTATCAAATCAAACCAAAGTAATATTACAAAAACTAAATTGGGGCAAAAGCAAAATATTGTTAAGGACCACGAAACGGGTCAAATTGTCCTGTTCTCTTGGTCCCTATCCAGAGAAGCTGCTAGAATGTTAGGCCTGATGATTAGCTGTTCTCTTGGTCCCTATCCAGAGAAGCTACTAGAATGTTAGGCCTGATGATTAGCTGTTCTCTTGGTCCTTATCCAGAGAAGCTACTAGAATGTCAGGCCTGATGATTAGCTGTTCTCTTGGTCCCTATCCAGAGAAGCTACTAGAATGTTAGGCCTGATGATTAGCTGTTCTCTTGGTCCTTATCCAGAGAAGCTACTAGAATGTTAGGCCTGATGATTAGCTGTTCTCTTGGTCCCTATCCAGAGAAGCTACTAGAATGTTAGGCCTGATGATTAGCTGTTCTCTTGGTCCCTATCCAGAGAAGCTGCTAGAATGTTAGGCCTGATGATTAGCTGTTCTCTTGGTCCCTATCCAGAGAAGCTACTAGAATGTTAGGCCTGATGATTAGCTGTTCTCTTGGTCCCTATCCAGAGAAGCTACTAGAATGTTAGGCCTGATGATTAGCTGTTCTCTTGATCCTTATCCAGAGAAGCTACTAGAATGTCAGGCCTGATGATTAGCTGTTCTCTTGGTCCCTATCCAGAGAAGCTACTAGAATGTTAGGCCTGATGATTAGCTGTTCTCTTGATCCTTATCCAGAGAAGCTACTAGAATGTCAGGCCTGATGATTAGCTGTTCTCTTGGTCCCTATCCAGAGAAGCTACTAGAATGTTAGGCCTGATGATTAGCTGTTCTCTTGATCCTTATCCAGAGAAGCTACTAGAATGTCAGGCCTGATGATTAGCTGTTCTCTTGGTCCCTATCCAGAGAAGCTACTAGAATGTTAGGCCTGATGATTAGCTGTTCTCTTGGTCCTTATCCAGAGAAGCTACTAGAATGTTAGGCCTGATGATTAGCTGTTCTCTTGGTCCCTATCCAGAGAAGCTACTAGAATGTTAGGCCTGATGATTAGCTGTTCTCTTGGTCCCTATCCAGAGAAGCTGCTAGAATGTTAGGCCTGATGGTTAGCTGTTCTCTTGGTCCCTATCCAGAGAAGCTACTAGAATGTTAGGCCTGATGATTAGCTGTTCTCTTGGTCCCTATCCAGAGAAGCTACTAGAATGTTAGGCCTGATGATTAGCTGTTCTCTTGATCCTTATCCAGAGAAGCTACTAGAATGTCAGGCCTGATGATTAGCTGTTCTCTTGGTCCCTATCCAGAGAAGCTACTAGAATGTTAGGCCTGATGATTAGCTGTTCTCTTGGTCCTTATCCAGAGAAGCTACTAGAATGTTAGGCCTGATGATTAGCTGTTCTCTTGGTCCCTATCCAGAGAAGCTACTAGAATGTTAGGCCTGATGATTAGCTGTTCTCTTGGTCCCTATCCAGAGAAGCTGCTAGAATGTTAGGCCTGATGATTAGCTGTTCTCTTGGTCCCTATCCAGAGAAGCTACTAGAATGTTAGGCCTGATGATTAGCTGTTCTCTTGGTCCTTATCCAGAGAAGCTACTAGAATGTTAGGCCTGATGATTAGCTGTTCCCTTGGTCCCTATCCAGAGAAGCTGCTAGAATGTTAGGCCTGATGATTAGCTGTTCTCTTGGTCCTTATCCAGAGAAGCTACTAGAATGTTAGGCCTGATGATTAGCTGTTCTCTTGGTCCCTATCCAGAGAAGCTGCTAGAATGTTAGGCCTGATGATTAGCTGTTCTCTTGGTCCCTATCCAGAGAAGCTACTAGAATGTTAGGCCTGATGATTAGCTGTTCTCTTGGTCCTTATCCAGAGAAGCTACTAGAATGTTAGGCCTGATGATTAGCTGTTCTCTTGGTCCTTATCCAGAGAAGCTGCTAGAATGTTAGGCCTGATGATTAGCTGTTCTCTTGGTCCTTATCCAGAGAAGCTGCTAGAATGTTAGGCCTGATGATTAGCTGTTCTCTTGGTCCTTATTCAGAGAAGCTACTAGAATGTTAGGGCAGCAGTAGAGCAACAGAAGTTGAGCTCAGGTTTAAGTCAATCACAACAAAGACCTCACACAGCGCACCGACCTCAGCCAAGCTCTATCTACTAATAGTAAAGAATCTGTTTTTTTTATTCTGAATGCAAATGGTGTTCCGGATCATCTTCAAGATCTACTCCTTAATTATCCCTGACATTTCCTTCAAGTTGAATCAAAATGCTGCCATAACTTTTGTTCCCAACTAAGATAGAAACAAACACATGGCAGTCATTACGTAACCGGATGGCAGGAGTACTAAATCCAAGGACAAATGAAATGTACGTCTTCCAAACAGGCTGCCAGAGGGTTCACTCTTTGCATTGATCTCAGCACCTGGGCACGTTTTTTGAAATAAAGAGTGAACCCTCCTGTCATTCAAAACACATTACAACTGCTGTAGTTATCTCATTCAATCAATCAATCAATGTTTATTTATATAGCCCTAAATCACAAGTGTCTCAAAGGGCTGTACAAGCCACAACGACATCCTCGGTACAGAGCCCACATACGTTATTTCCACAGTTCATTTCAAAGTGGGACTTTTCTTCATCACTACACACACTGTCAAATATACAAGAATGTATTTCTTCATCACTACACACACTGTCAAATATTCAAGACTGTATTTCTTCATCACTACACACTGTCAAATATTCAAGACTGTATTTCTTCATCATTGTAATGAATATGCTGCATCATTCAAATCCAAACCCACTATCTTATAACAATAGAAATATTGTCAACAGCTCTAATGGAGATGTATTTTTCATCACTCGCTTAGAAATGACTGAAATCAGAAAACATTTGCACCATATTCTAATTTATTGAGATGCAAATGATACCTTAATGAACTCAAATTGTGGAGAAAATAGTGACTTTTACTGTCAAATGTGTGCATTGCTGAACATGTAGAGCCAATGTCACACCTGTAGGAAGGTCCTCCTAAACAATATGTTGGATTCTACGTCACATTAACATCCAATTCCTTCCTTCCTACTGTAACACAATTTTACCTGGGGAACTTCTCCAAATAGCCCACGTGAGTTTGCTCACCTGCGACAGGCTCCTCGCCTCCGTTCCTCCTGTTCAGGTGTGCTGAGATGCTCTCATACTCCAGCAGGACTCTCCAATAGAAGACTGCTTCCTGCCGGGAAATAGAGAGCAGAGAGAGAGAGAGAGAGAGAGTGAAAATAGAGCGAGAGGCAGTGTGGGGACCAATGCTGCCATCTAGTGGTCACATGGAGCAATGACCTCCCACAATGCTGCCATCTAGTGGTCACATGGAGCAATGACCTCCCACAATGCTGCCATCTAATGACCTCCCACAATGGTGCCATCTGGTGGTCACATGGAGCAATGACCTCCCACAATGCTGCCATCTAATGACCTCCCACAATGGTGCCATCTGGTGGTCACATGGAGCAATGACCTCCCACAATGCTGCCATCTAATGACCTCCCACAATGCTGCCATCTAGTGGTCACATGGAGCAATGACCTCCCACAATGCTGTCATCTAGTGGTCACATGGAGCAATGACCTCCCACAATGCTGCCATCTAATGACCTCCCACAATGCTGTCATCTAGTGGTCACATGGAGCAATGACCTCCAACAATGCTGCCATCTAATGACCCCCAACAATGCTGCCATCTAGTGGTCACATGGAGCAATGACCTGCAACAATGCTGCCATCTAGTGGTCACATGGAGCAATGACCTCCCACAATGCTGCCATCTAGTGGTCACATGGAGCAATGACCTCCCACAATGCTGCCATCTAGTGGTCACATGGAGCAATGACCTCCCACAATGCTGCCATCTAGTGGTCACATGGAGCAATGACCTGCAACAATGCTGCCATCTAGTGGTCACATGGAGCAATGACCTCCCACAATGCTGCCATCTAGTGGTCACATGGCACAATGACCTCCAACAATGCACACATTGCTTGGAGGAGTATGGTTTTGAAGAACTTTTATCAACGTTTCTTTCATTAATACAACTCACAAAACGTTCAGGGTGTTCAGCTTTCGGGTGAAATTTCAGGATTTATATCAAATGTACTAAAACCTAGTGAATAGTTTGGGGGACAGTTGTAATGTCTTTCTCACATTCACATACATTATGTTTTCAAAACAAAACAATTCAGCATGTCAACATGCATTCTTTAAAAGCAGGCAAATAAATCAATGAATAACATGTTTTAAAGTGGCCTTTTAAAGAGTCATTTAGCAGTGGGTATACCCCCTGCACATTGAAACATACAATATCAATATTTACATTATGTGCAGCAACCAATGTACACCTAGCTTCAAAATATATCTTTGAAAAAAAAACATGGGTGTGTTGTAGTAGACATATAAGACAGGTTACATACAGGGTTGTAGTAGACATAAGACAGGTTACATACAGGGTTGTAGTAGACATATAAGACAGGTTACATACAGGGTTGTAGTAGACATATAAGACAGGTTACATACAGGGTTGTAGTAGACATAAGACAGGTAACATACAGGGTTGTAGTAGACATATAAGACAGGTTACATACAGGGTTGTAGTAGACATAAGACAGGTTACATACAGGGTTGTAGTAGACATATAAGACAGGTAACATACAGGGTTGTAGTAGACATAAGACAGGTAACATACAGGGTTGTAGTAGACATAAGACAGGTTACATACAGGGTTGTAGTAGACATATAAGACAGGTAACATACAGGGTTGTAGTAGACATAAGACAGGTTACATACAGGGTTGTAGTAGACATATAAGACAGGTTACATACAGGGTTGTAGTAGACATATAAGACAGGTTACATACAGGGTTGTAGTAGACATATAAGACAGGTTACATACAGGGTTGTAGTAGACATAAGACAGGTAACATACAGGGTTGTAGTAGACATAAGACAGGTTACATACAGGGTTGTAGTAGACATATAAGACAGGTTACATACAGGGTTGTAGTAGACATATAAGACAGGTTACATACAGGGTTGTAGTAGACATATAAGACAGAATACATACAGGTTTGTAGTAGACATATAAGACACGTTACATTGCCTTAATGCAGAGACTTACCTGGGCTGAAGCCCTTGAGGCCCTCATCCCATCAGAGGGAATGCAAGGATTGGTGTTCATAGCTGTCAATCACAGAGCGATAGTCAACTCCTCTGTTTTCTTCATACTGCTGTGGGCGGGGCACAAAGCCATGTCACCGGTGTGAGATGCCTGCTGACTACTGAGCTAAAAGCACAGGGGATCTCCCAGATCATCAGTACAGTTCTTGAAGTGGACTAGGTTCTGTTACACATCACTAAGGAGATGTTTTCATAAATACAATTATTGTTTTAAATGATATTTTTTCATTGTTGTTGTGTTGAGTAAAATGATGTTTCTTCACAATAAGGCAGCCCTGGTTGTACAAGACATAGTTGTTATTCTCAAACCATCACCAAACTACATCAAGTCCTTAAAAACATGAGGCCATTCCCATACATTTTAAATACAGAAAAAGCTTCTTTTATCATCACAGTACATCTTTAGGCACTATTGGCTTGCATGCATGAGAAGTATGAATGGAACATTATTGATCTTTTTAGTTGTTGTATATTCCATGAGTTTCACTTTGTGCTTTAAATCCAATGGTGTGTTTATTTACCATGACAATACATGAATCTATCTCGTTGACAAAGCTCAGTTTTCCATTTTGGTTCTTTTAGAATTTACAACATCTCAAAAGTGTAAAAGGCAGCATGTGTGATGGTATGGGGATGTATTAGTGGCCAAGACATGCGTAACTTACACATCTGTGAAGGCACCATTAATGCTGAAAGGTACATACAGCTTTTGGAGCAACATATGTTGCCATCCAAGCAACGTTACCATGGACGCCCCTGCTTATTCAGCAAGACAATGCCAAGGTATGTGTTAAAATACAAAAATGTGTCTCCTCACTTCCCAAGCCTTTACTGAGTGTTGTTAAAAGGAAAGACCATGTAACAGTGGTAAAAGTGCCTTTTTTGCAATGTGTTGCTGCCATTAAATTCTAACTTCATGATTATTTGCAAAAAATATAAGTTGAAAAGGATTTGCAAATCATTGTATTCTGTTTTTATTTACCATTTACACAACATGACAACTTCACTGCTTTTGGGTTTTGTACTTAATCATTTAAAAAAAAGTTGACCACCAATTGTGATTGTAAACCCTCTTTTTTTTTTATCCATCCATCCATCTTCTACCGCTTGTCCCTTTCGGGGTCGCTGGAGCCTATCCCAGCTGCATCCGGGGAGAAGGCAGAGTACACCCCGGACAAGTGGCCACCTCATCAACACAGACAGACAACATTCACACACTAGGGACCATTTAGTGTTGCCCATCATTTAGGAAGAAAGTACAGTTGCTACAATGCACAACCAAGTTTGCAACTTTACTGCTATCACACTTTTAAAAAGCATAATCTATGTATTTTTGGCCTACATTACCATTTTTAAAGCATGAAAATGGCTAAATGAACTGTAAGTATTAATATTGCAGCATAATTGGACACGAGATGAGAGCAAAGACATCAGTATCAGGTCCACTGATTGGGTGACATCACTATATTGGGTGGAAAGAGAGGGCTCTCATAATGGTATCAAACATATTTAGAAGACTTATGTACCAGCTATGAAAATATTCCATTTATGTTGAATCATTCCTTCTCCTCGAAAATTAATTGAGCACAGTCAGGCCTGAAGCAGGTTCTACTGTAGTTCAGGACAACCTGAACGCCAACTGCTGGCATCTTATGGCCAAAAGGAGCAGTGCATTCTTTGCTGCAAGATTATTTTCTCTGGTATAGAAGAAATACCATCAGGCGTATCGGTTTTATCCAAAAACGTATCATTACAAACTTAACAACACTGATAAGTAATAATTACCCAAACATTATTACAGAGCTCGTTTTGTATTAGCTGTGAGTAGGGGACCTAATGTAGTGTTCTGTGAGTTCTTCAAAAGGCTCCGAAATAAACAGTACGCTTAAAGATATACTGATGGAAAAAAACATCAAATTGAATATTAGAATTTTATTACCTAGACAGCATTCCAAACAATTCAATGTGTAGAAAATAATGAGCCCTATGTTTGGTAGTGATGGCATGGAAGACTGGTGTACAGTCTTGGTATGTTGTATGTGGTCACATGATAAGAAACCTGGGAGTGTGCGTCACGACTCAGGGTCCAGGCGTGGAATCACAGGGAGGATGAGGTTACCGAATGAGGAGTCCTGAGTGATGAAGAAGCCTGACGAGTGTGCGTGTGCATGCTGCAAGGAAAGAGCGCACACTAGTTTCACCTGTGTCTTAGATGATGGATTATGGCGTCATTAAAGAAGGTGCATCACCTGCAGGGCTGCTTTCTGCTGGACAACAATGTGTTGTTGCTCTGCACTGTCCCGGAACTCCTTCATGCTGGGCCGAGAAATCGGGCTGCTGTAAGATGAATATGAGGAAGAAAAGAGCAGGGGCTCTTAGATGAGAAATGACAATCAATCACTTTTAAATGACATTTCTGAGGGTGTACATTAGGTCAATAATTACCTTAAAGGAGTCACCTCCTCACAAAAGAAGTCTTTTTAACTTCCTGACCTAAGGACTGTTCTACATACTCTTGCCATGTTTAAATCAAGAAGGTTGCAATGTTTTGAGGCTAATTTTCTTTGTCCAACAACATTGAATCGACCTATGATTTGATTATCCGTGGTTGAAGTGTTCCTGGTGACCTCAAATGTCACAGGTTTTAAAGGAAAACAAATACTGCGTTAAAGCAGAGTTCAAGTACACGCTAGATGGCACATACTCGCTGTCAAATGTATTCATTCATTATTACCAATCATAGTAATAATTAATCAGACTGTAGGTAAGGTTGTATTTTTGTCTCATTCCTGTGAGGAGATAGAATCTCTTTCTGACTTATCAGGTTGGTAGTACATTCTTCACACATTTGTCAGTTGAAGTGAGGAAAAAACTAACCCAGACCTACATTTTTTTATAGAGGTTTATTTGAAATAGTTATATAATATATATATATAATAATTATACTGTCATTATAAAAAGAAACACCACCAATGGCTTCCTTATTGTCTGCTGTCTGCCTTGTCCTCCATCATTGCATTTTCTGTGTATGCTTGAAGTGTTTGCTCAACTTAACCCTTCACTTATGTTCCAACACATTTACGCCTGCAAGTTAAGAGCATTTGTGAACTGTTGACAGTAGAGATGTCCGATAATATCAGCCTGCCGATATTATCGGCCGATAAATGCTTTAAAATGTAATATCAGAAATTATCGGTATCGGTTTCAAAAAGTAAAATTAATGACTTTTTAAAACGCCGCTGTACGTAGCGGTACATATCCGGTAAAACACGAACGTAGGGCATACTTGCCAACCCTCACGATTTTCCCGGGAGACTCCCGAATTTCAGTGCCCCTCCCGAAATTCTCCCGGGGCAACCATTCACCCGAATTTCTCCCGATTTCCACCCGGACAACAATAAAGGGGGTGTGCCTTAAAGGCACTGCCTTTAGCGTCCTCTACAACCTGTCGTCAGGTCCATACAAACAGTGTGCCGGCCCAGTCACATAATACATGCGGCTTTTACACACACACAAGTGAATGCAAGGCATACTTGATCAACAGCCATACAGGCCACACTGAGGGTAGCCGTATAAACAACTTTAACACTGTTACAAATATGCGCCACACTGTGAACCCACACCAAACAAGAATGACAAACACATTTCGGGAGAACATCCGCACCGTAACACAACATAAACACAACAGAACAAATACCCACAACCCCTTGCAGCACTAACTCTTCCGGGACGCTACAATATACACCCCCCCGCTACCACCATCTCCCGAATTCGGAGGTCTCAAGGTTGGCAAGTATGCTCTAGTATACTCTGGACTGAAGCTGTGTGCCTTCATTGTTTTTGTAGCTGTTGTTTTAAGGCATGTTTAAAAGAAATAAAAAATAATGCACTTTGTGAAAGTCAAAGTATAGTATTTCCCATAGTTGTAGTGGGTATCAGGATTATCTCAGGGAGAGTATGTCCCAAATTCCAAGCTGTTTTGAGGCATGTTAAAAAAAATAATGCACTTTGTGACTTCAATAATAAATATTGCAGTGCCATGTTGGCACTTTTTTCCATAACTTGATTTGAAGTTATCTTATTTTGGAAAACCTTGTTTTTGATTGACTGATTGAAACTCGTATTAGTAGATTGCACAGTACAGTACATATTCCGTACAATTGACCACTAAATGGTATCACCCCAATAAGTTTTTCAACTTGTTTAAGTCGGGGTCCACGTTAATTAATTCATGGTAAAGTTACATTGTTGAATGCATCCAGCGGGGCATCACAACACAATTCGGCATACTAATGTGTTAATTCCACGACTGTATAAATCGGTTGATATCGGAATCGGTAATTAAGATTTGGACAATATCGGAATATCGGATATCGGTCTGAGCTACGCAACGTGGATTGGCCTAAATGTGCGGGCATAATTCACGGGGAACGGTTGAATTGCGACATTGCATATTTCTGGAGGGACAGGTTAATGGACACTGTGATACTCAGCTACCTGGTTAGTGTGACTTTAATGGACATTGTGATACTCAGCTACCTGGTTAGTGTGACTTTAATGGACATTGTGATACTCAGCTACCTGGTTAGTGTGACTTTAATGGACATTGTGATACTCAGCTACCTGGTTAGTGTGACTTTAATGGACACTGTGATACTCAGCTACCTGGTTAGTGTGACTTTAATGGACATTGTGATACTCAGCTACCTGGTTAGTGTGACTTTAATGGACATTGTGAGACTCAGCTACCTGGTTAGTGTGACTTTAATGGACACTGTGATACTCAGCTACCTGGTTAGTGTGACTTTAATGGACATTGTGATACTAAGCTACCTGGTTAGTGTTACTTTAATGGACATTGTGATACTCAGCTACCTGGTTAGTGTGACTTTAATGGACATTGTGATACTCAGCTACCTGGTTAGTGTGACTTTAATGGACATTGTGACACTCAGCTACCTGGTTAGTGTGACTTTAATGGACATTGTGACACTCAGCTACCTGGTTAGTGTGACTTTAATGGACATTGTGATACTCAGCTACCTGGTTAGTGTGACTTTAATGGACATTGTGATACTCAGCTACCTGTGACTTTAATGGACATTGTGATACTCAGCTACCTGGTTAGTGTGACTTTAATGGACATTGTGATACTCAGCTACCTGGTTAGTGTGACTTTAATTGACATTGTGATACTCAGCTACCTGGTTAGTGTGACTTTAATGGACATTGTGATACTCAGCTACCTGGTTAGTGTGACTTTAATGGACATTGTGAGACTCAGCTACCTGGTTAGTGTGACTTTAATGGACACTGTGATACTCAGCTACCTGGTTAGTGTGACTTTAATGGACATTGTGATACTAAGCTACCTGGTTAGTGTTACTTTAATGGACATTGTGATACTCAGCTACCTGGTTAGTGTGACTTTAATGGACATTGTGATACTCAGCTACCTGGTTAGTGTTACTTTAATGGACATTGTGATACTCAGCTACCTGGTTAGTGGGACTTTAATGGACATTGTGATACTCAGCTACCTGGTTAGTGTTACTTTAATGGACATTGTGATACTCAGCTACCTGGCTCCTGGAGTGGTCATGGACGGATTCTGCATCAAGCGTTTTCTCTCTTTCTCCAGCTCAGCCAGGATTTGTACTCGGGCCTTATTCTGGAAGACTGCAGTTAGTAAAAGAACATAATTACTAGTACAGTGGTATTTAATACACATGCAACTCTGAATACACCCATAAGCAGATTGTGTATGTACGAGGGTGAGCTGAGAAGCTCATAGGCTGACTACAATGCTCCAATTTGACCATGTGTGGGTTTTTTTCCCTGACATAGTCTCCCTTGTTGTCCACACACTTCTATTGGTGTGGCAGCCCTTTAAAAAGCAGATATGACCTTATCATCGCTTCGATAAGGCTTCCCAGGCAAATATGTTTTCTAGGGTCATGAAAAAGGAAACTAAAATGTAGACTAATCCATCATGGCTTAGGTCAGGCTGATTACAAAAATAAATACTAATCAAATATACTGCACAAGAAGTAACTCATTAAAACTGATTATGCAGTGCTAAAATAACTACATTCCAAATAACATGTATGTTTCTAAAATATACTGTCAGCAAAATATATGTGCAAATAAAAATACAGCTTTCACCTCTTTAGTCATAATTTGTGCGCTTATGAAACTTATCAGACTTTAGCTCTAGACTTCTTCTGTTTGTCTGATATTGTGATTACTGCCACAAGTGGTGGAAAAGTGTTTTACAACTGAGTACCGCTGCAGCCATAGGGACCACAGCTGACAAAAACATATTTCTGACGTCACAACAATGTGTTGGACCCAGCCCTATGGTTAACTAACAGTTGTAGAACCAGTCCTATGGTTAACTAACAGTGGTACAACCAGTCCTATGGTTAACTAACAGTTGTAGAACCAGTCCTATGGTTAACTAACAGTGGTACAACCAGTCCTATGGTTAACTAACAGTTGTACAACCAGCCCCATGTTAACTAACAGTTGTAGAGCCAGTCCTATGGTTAACTAACAGTTGTACAACCAGTCCTATGGTTAATTAACAGTTGTACAACCAGTCCTATGGTTAACTAACAGTTGTAGAACCAGTCCTATGGTTAATTAACAGTTGTACAACCAGTCCTATGGTTAATTAACAGTGGTACAACCAGTCCTATGGTTAACTAACAGTTGTACAACCAGTCCTATGGTTAACTAACAGTTGTAGAACCAGTCCTATGGTTAATTAACAGTTGTACAACCAGTCCTATGGTTAACTAACAGTTGTACAACCAGTCCTATGGTTAATTAACAGTGGTACAACCAGCCCTATGGTTAACTAACAGTGGTACAACCAGTCCTATGGTTAATTAACAGTGGTCCAACCAGTCCTATGGTTAACTAACAGTTGTACAACCAGTCCTATGGTTAACTAACAGTTGTAGAACCAGTCCTATGGTTAATTAACAGTTGTACAACCAGTCCTATGGTTAACTAACAGTTGTACAACCAGTCCTATGGTTAATTAACAGTGGTACAACCAGTCGTATGGTTAATTAACAGTTGTACAACCAGTCCTATGGTTAACTAACAGTTGTACAACCAGTCATATGGTTAATTAACAGTGGTACAACCAGCCCTATGGTTAACTAACAGTGGTACAACCAGTCCTATGGTTAATTAACAGTGGTACAACCAGTCCTATGGTTAACTAACAGTTGTACAACCAGTCCTATGGTTAACTAACAGTTGTAGAACCAGTCCTATGGTTAATTAACAGTTGTACAACCAGTCCTATGGTTAACTAACAGTTTATGGTTAATTAACAGTGGTACAACCAGTCCTATGGTTAATTAACAGTTGTAGAGCCAGTCCTATGGTTAACTAACAGTGGTACAACCAGTCCTATGGTTAACTAACAGTGGTACAACCAGTCCTATGGTTAACTAACAGTTGTACAACCAGTCCTATGGTTAATTAACAGTTGTAGAGCCAGTCCTATGGTTAACTAACAGTGGTACAACCAGTCCTATGGTTAACTAACAGTGGTACAACCAGTCCTATGGTTAACTAACAGTGGTACAACCAGTCCTATGGTTAACTAACAGTTGTACAACCTGTCCTATGGTTAACTAACAGTTGTAGAAGCCAACAAATTGGTGTAATATCATAAATACATACATGAGTACAATCTCCATAGAATTAAGCAGAGTTTTGGTGTCAGCTTTAAATGGTATTGAGTTTAAAGAGCACGGACAGCAAAAGAGTGAAATAGTTCGGCAGGCTTGATAAGGACAAAGCACAAGAAGACGCTGCCGTCATACTCGCACAGGGAGTAAGTTTACCTGGTCCTGGAGGATTAGCGGTCATATCGACGAGGGAAAAGACAGATTAAGTGGAGATAATAAAGTAAGTCTTTGGAGATAATAAAGTAAGTCTTTGCTTTATTTGCCTGCAACGTGTCGCCTACCACGTGTCTGCTTTCTTGTGTCCTCGCGCGGTGATTCTCTCGGGCGCCGTACTAAGGTGTCCGTGCGGATGCCTGATTACAAATATGACAAACCTTCAAATTCAAAAACATAAAATACATACTGTTATCAAACACATTGTGATACTACAAACTCCATTTAACGGGAGAAAATACATACGTTATTCAAAGTAATTGTGCGCGTCTCGTTGTCACAGACAGTCACGGTGTTTACTTCCGGTCTCTCAGCGTTTAACTTCCGCAGCTGCGCAGTAGAGCTGTGCTGACTACCAGAGCAAATAGCGGCTCCAAGCTGCAGGAAGACACACGGAGCTTAGGAGCCGAGGAGCCGAGGAGCGGACAAACAACTAATAGTCGCGGTAAATTTGGCCTCCGCTCCCCGCCTGCTGCGCCATGAGTGTCGGCGCCCCGCGAGGCCTGGCCAGCTCGGGGCAGAAGCACCTCGCAGACATTGTCCACCCGCTGTCCGCCGCCGAGGAGCCTCTGTCCCCGGGGCCACATGGCAGCGTCACCCCTGGGGGCCACAAGGTAGGCTCCACGTCGCTGGACAGAAGTGAGGGAAAAGAGCAGTGATGGTGCTTTCATTCATTCATGTTTACTAACCTGTTGGTGCTAAATTTCAAACTTAACCATTTTGAAATACAAATATCATTGTGACAGCAAGGGTTGTTATTATTAATATAATTGTGATAGCAAGGGTTGTTATTATTATTGTTAATATCATTGTGATAGCAAGGGTTATTATTATTATTGTTAATATCATTGTGATAGCAAGGGTTATTATTATTATTGTTAATATCATTGTGATAGCAAGGGTTATTATTATTATTGTTAATATCATTGTGATAGCAAGGGTTGTTATTATTAATATAATTGTGATAGCAAGGGTTGTTATTATTATTGTTAATATCATTGTGATAGCAAGGGTTATTATTATTATTATTAATAATATCATTAAATGATAAATAATAAATGGGTTATACTTGTATAGCGCTTTTCTACCTTCAAGGTACTCAAAGCGCTTTGGCACTATTTCCACATTCACACACACATTCACACACTGATGGCGGGAGCTGCCATGCAAGGCGCTAACCAGCTGCCATCAGGAGCAAGGGTGAAGTGTCTTGCCCAAGGACACAACGGACGTGACTAGGATGGTAGAAGGTGGGGATTGAACCCCAGTAACCAGCAACCCTCCGATTGCTGGCACGGCCACTCTACCAACTTCGCCACGCCACCCATTGTGATAGCAAGGGTTTTGATATTATTATTATTATTAATATCATTGTGATAGCAAGGGTTGTTATTATTATTATTATTATTAATATCATTGTGATAGCAAGGGTTGTTATTATTATTATTATTAATATCATTGTGATAGCAAGGGTTGTTATTATTATTAATATCATTGTGATAGCAAGGGTTGTTATTATTATTATTATTGTTAATATCAATGTGATAGCAAGGGTTATTATTTAAACAACTCAGTGTATCTTGTATGTGTGGGATAGTTTGACAAAAAAAGTGGTAGTGCTTTGTTAGTATGCAATAATTGATCATTTTTGCTCGAAGTGCACAAAAGATCGATTCAAATCCGAATCGCGATTGTTATTCATCCCGATTCTAAGTCAATTCATCATTTTCAATAATTCATTAATTGAATAAATATCCATCCATTTTCTATCGGTGGTTGCTTTTTAGCTTCCTCTTTGTCCACCTTCAATATTTGTTTTTATACACTTCGTAAGAAATACATTCACAGCAAACTCTGTAGCTTGCTAGCTTGTTCTTATTTTGTTAGTGCAGGCAGGATGGAGCAGTACTTTTATTGTGAAGACATGAACTGTGCGGTCGGTCTTTAGGGTTTTGACAGCAGGTACGACGCGAGAGTCTGTTGTAATAAAAAGTGTTTCTCGCCTTCCTGACGGTCGTTTTTTCTTAACAATGATCTGGCAGCATCATCTCACTAGACCCTCGGGTGCCGTGAATGTCACTCAAGTAACAAAAGGGACGTCATAGTGAAGATTGATGATCGCTCATTTTTAGGTCTATTCTTTTTTTAAAGGCCTACTGAAGTGAAGTGAAGTGAATTACATTTATATAGCGCTTTTTCTCAAGTGACTCAAAGCGCTTTACATAGTGAAACCCAATATCTAAGTTACATTCAAACCAGTGTGGGTGGCACTGGGAGCAGGTGGGTAAAGTGTCTTGCCCAAGGACACAACGGCAGTGACTAGGATGGCGGAAGCGGGGATCGAACCTGCAACCCTCAAGTTGCTGGCACGGCCGCTCTACCAACCGAGCTATACCGCCCCAAATGACATTTTTTTATTTAAACAGGGATAGCAGATCCATTCTATGTGTCATACTTGATCATTTTGCGATATTGCCATATTTTTGCTGAAAGGATTTAGTATAGAACAACGTCGATAAAGTTCGCAACTTTTGGTCTCTGATTAAAAAAAAACCTTGCCCCTACCGGAAGTAGCGTGACGTTGTCAGTTGTTCACTCCCTCATATTTTCCTATTGTTTTCAACGCAGCTAGAGCTATTCGGACCATTACCCCATTAATTTGAGCGAGGATGAAAGATTCGTGGACGAGGAACGTTAGAGTGACGGACTAGAATGCAGTGAAATACATTTTTTTTTCCGCTCTGACCGTAACTTAGGTACAAGCTGACTCATTGGATTCCACACTCTCTCCTTTTTCTATTGTGGATCACGGATTTGTATTTTAAACCACCTGGGATACTATATCCTCTTGAAAATGAGAGTCGAGAACGCGAAATGGACATTCAGTGCCTTTTATCTCCACGACAAACCATCGGCGAAACGCTTTAGCTACGAGCTAACGTGATAGCATCGTGCTTTAACTGCATATAGAAACAAAAAAAATAAACCCCTGACTGGAAGGATAGATAGAAAATCAACAATACTATTAAACCGTGGACATGTAAATACACGGTTAATGCTTTCCAGGCTGGCGAAGGTTAACAATGCTGTGCTAACGACGCCATTGAAGCCTACTTAGCAACCGGACCTCACAGAGCTATGCTAAAAACATTAGCTCTCCACCTACGCCAGCCAGCCTTCATCTGCTCATCAACACCCGTGCTCACCTGCGTTCCAGCGATCGACGGAAGGACGAAGGACTTCACCCGATGCGTTTGGCGGCTCGGAGACGTAGGAAGTCAAGGTGAGGTCGCCGGCTAGCGCGTCTGCTCTCCAACAAAGTCCTCCTGGTTGTGTTGCTGTAGTCCGCTGCTAATACACCGATCCCACCTACAACTTTCTTCTTTGCAGCCTTCATTGTTCATTAAACAAATTGCAAAAGATGTCCAGAATACTGTGGAATTATGAAATTAAAACAGAGCTTTTTGTATAGGATTCTACGGGGTACCATAACTTCCGTTTAACTGACTACGTCACGCGCATACGTCATCATACCGCGACGTTTCAGCCGGATATTTCCCGGGAAATTTAAAATGTCACTTTATAAGTTAACCCGGCCGTATTGGCATGTGTTGCAATGTTAAGATTTCATCATTGATATATAAACTATCAGACTGCGTGGTCGCTAGTAGTGGCTTTCAGTAGGCCTTTAATGCCTGAGTGGAGATGGCAAGCTAATGCTAATTAAGACCAGCTGTTTTGGGCGGACTTACGGGGTTCACTGTGGCATTTTCTACGCCAACTAATGGCAAGGGTGCTTGTAACTCAAATGTTTGCTTCCAACTTAAAGCATAACAATTAGCCAAGAAACAGCTCTTATCTTAAACACTCTTAAGTTGAGGTACCACACAATTATGTTTTTTGCTCTTTGGATAATTAGGAAATGTGTTCAAATACCAGGTTTGCCATAGTTAGTTGCTAACCTTCTGGGTAACACTCGTGGCCAAAAAATGTGCAACAAATGTAATTCCAATGAGGCAGCACTAAAATGACACCAACACGTCTGCCAGATTTTCTTTTTAAAGAAACAAATACATTTCTGGACTCTCAATGTGTTATTTTCTGTGAGTGAGTGGCCTGGCTGTTCCTCCCTGTGATACAATGATGCAAGCCACTGCAATTACGTGGGCTGTGATTACAAGTTTAGGGGTTTGTGCCGCAGTGTAAAAGGGAAAAAACACTCTGAACCCGAGGGAGGAGGAAAGGAGGGAAGACCAAGAGATTCTCAACACTTTCTGTTGGCTTCAAAACAAACGTGGGACTAATGCAGTAAAATCTGAATTCCAGGATGCTGGTTGACCTCAAAATAATCTCTTATATTTTTTGTATTTGCCAGCGCAGCCTCCTTTTAAGTGTTGGCACTACAAAGCAAAGACTTGGGGCGTTCATTTCTTTAGTCTCTGAGTGGGAAAACTAAGTTGTGTTCACTTTTGCTATAATTACAGTGCAATGTTTGCTCCATTTCTCTTGCCTCAGCCATCACTCAGTTAGGGTGACTGCAGATGTTGGGTCACATGATGCATGGTGCAAGGCGAGCACATAAGCGGGACGCCAACAATAGCTTCATTCACAGCAACAAACAACTGAATCAGCATCATTCTATCACCCCTTTGTTTGCCCTTCCTCTTCCTCAGCCTTTTTAAAGATATATACATCTGTCTTCTCAGGAGGCAGGGCTGTCCAATGGCACGCCAGTGGACACGCCGAGTCCCGCCTCTACGTCCTCACTGTTCAACAGGCTGCAGCTGGACGACGACCTGGAATCCGACCCACGAGACCACTACGTTTCCACTGAAACCCGTGATCTGTTTGTCACGGTGGACGACCCAAAGAAGCACGTCTCTACCATGGAGACCTACATCACCTACAGAGTGTCCACAATGGTCTGTTGTTTACTTCCGTCATGGTGACATGGTCAAGCCCTAGGAACTGCTTATGTTCGGCCAACCTACCAATCATTCATTTTTTCTTTAAGAAACGGAATTCCCGTATTTAAGTGACCGCAGGCTTGTGCAAAACTCCCAAAGTAGTTGAGAATGTCTCTCAAATTCAAAGTTTTCACTGGAAATTGAATTGAGGTTGCAAACAGGAGTTAGATTTGCAATGCCAATTTGAAATGAGGGAAGTCAAATTCAATGAAATTCCAATTGATAATGTGGGTTTGCAGTGAGCGCACGTGTGCAGTGAGCGCACGTGTGCAGTGAGCGTACGTGTGCAGTGAGCGTACGTGTGCAGTGAGCGTACGTGTGCAGTGAGTGTGTGCATGCAGTGAGTGTGTGCATGCAGTGAGTACGTGTGCAGTGAGCGTACGTGTGCAGTGATTGTGTGCAGTGATTGTGTGCAGTGAGTGTACGCGTGCAGTGAGTGCACGCGTGCAGTGAGTGCACGCGTGCAGTGAGTGCACGCGTGCAGTGAGTGCACGCGTGCAGTGAGTGCACGCGTGCAGTGAGTGTACGCGTGCAGTGCGTGCACGTGTGAAGTGAGTGACACGCAAATTCCTTAGGCTATTTTTATCCAACATAATTTGTAATTGTAAAAATATAAACACATATTTTCCAATAAACCACTAAGATGTTTGTGGTTTTAACTCTGAGAAAGTTGCAAACAGCCCCTTTAAAAATAGAAGTGTCTTCTATAAAAGACATAAGTAACAGTTAGCATGCTAACTATCTGCATTTTAGCCAATTTTGTAGATCTAAAACTAAAAGTCACGGAATTTGTGACCTAAAATGATGGGAAATAATTTCACATTTTTATGTCTAATTTTAGTCTTTGTAAGTATTGTCTAACAAAAACCTTTGTTAGACAAATTCCTCTTGTAACACGACTATAAGACATTTCTCTGAATTGCAATGAATTCAATTCCACTTGTAAATGATCCCGTGGTGTGCAGTCATTTCAATTCAAATTCAGAAATCTGAATTTTGCACAAGCCTGATTGTTGCGTGTTTCACTAAATCCCTTTCCCAAATGGTGGCCTCCTTTTTCTCTTCCAAGAGAAAAATGTGTGTTAAAGTGAACATCTGCGGTCCCCTCCAAGGTTCTCATTGTCATTCCATCGGGACATTGAGTTTTTCCTTGCCCTGATGTGGGATCTGAGCCCAGGATGTGGTTGTGGCTTGTGCAGCCCTTTGAGACACTCGTGATTTAGGGCTATATAAGTCAACTTTGATTGATTGAATTAATCTCAGTTATTAGGCACTATTTAGACAGTTATTAGGAGTTCACTGCTGATGCTGAGCACAATTTAACACCCAAAATTATATTTTAAACAGTCTTTTTTATTAAGTTTTAAAGAACAGTTACCTTGACCGTTACTTATTTTTGAAAAATATTATTAAAATATATTTTATAGGAAACAATGTCTATAAAGTCTTCTCCCTAATTAATATCTTAGTTCTCTCTACCATGAAATAAAGCCATACTTCTAGAACAGTCATCTGTTCCAGAGGTCAAATACAGTAGCAGACTATCAGTTATTGACAAATGATGACATCATCCTGTGGTAATAAACTCAAGTCATTCTCTCGGCTGAAGAAACACATTCATTCCATTTTGGGCACAGCTTCTTCTTTCAATCCCTCCTATGAAAAATGATTCAATGGTAAATTCAATAGCTTCTATTTACCAGCTTGATCGCCTCGCCTCCTTTACTGTAGGTCCAGGCCTGTTGGCGTCATGGCGACCGTTGCTATGTGACTAGGGTGTTGAGGGTGAAAGGCTTTAAACAAACATCCCAGGCAAATATGAAGACATAGTGTGCATTAAGTGAGGGTTTTTAACAGTGCTCTATTTGCACACGTGCACTGTGGACTCTAGTTCATATACATAGGATGTGAACACACCCTGGTTAATAATGTACTATATAAGATGTGAACACACCCTGGTTAATAATGTACTATATAGGATGTGAACACACCCTGGTTAATAATGTACTATATAAGATGTGAACACACCCTGGTTAATAATGTACTATATAGGATGTGAACACACCCAGGTTAATAATGTACTATATATGATGTAAACACACCCAGGTTAATAATGTACTATATAGGATGTGAACACACCCAAGTTAATAATGTACTATAGTTGATATAGGATGTGAACACACCCAAGTTAATAATGTACTATAGTTGATATAGGATGTGAACACACCCAGGTTAATAATGTGCTATAGTTGATATAGGATGTGAACACACCCTGGTTAATAATGTACTATAGTTGATGTAAACACACCCTGGTTAATAATGTACTATACAGGATGTGAACACACCCTGGTTAATAATGTACTATAGTTGATAGATATATATATATATATATATATATATATATATATATATATATATATATATATATATATATATATATATATATATATACACAAACCCCGTTTCCATATGAGTTGGGAAATTGTGTTAGATGTAAATATAAACGGAATACAATGATTTGCAAATCATTTTCAAGCCATATTCAATTGAATGCACTACAAAGACAACATATTTGATGTTCAAACTCATAAACTTTTTGGATGGCAAACATATGTTGCTCCAAAAGCTGTATGTACCTTTCAGCATTAATGGTGCCTTCACAGATGTGTAAGTTACCCATGTCTTGGCCACTAATACACCCCCATACCATCACACATGCTGCCTTTTACACTTTGCGCCTAGAACAATCCGGATGGTTCTTTTCCTCTTTGGTCCGGAGGACACGACGTCCACAGTTTCCAAAAACAATTTGAAATGTGGACTCGTCAAACCACAGAACACTTTTCCACTTTGTATCAGTCCATCTTAGATGAGCTCAGGCCCAGCGAAGCCGACGGCGTTTCTGGGTGTTGTTGATAAACGGTTTTCGCCTTGCATAGGAGAGTTTTAACTTGCACTTACAGATGTAGCGACCAACTGTAGTTACTGACAGTGGGTTTCTGAAGTGTTCCTGAGCCCATGTGGTGATATCCTTTACACACTGATGTAGCTTGTTGATGCAGTACAGCCTGAGGGATGGAAGGTCACAGGCTTAGCTGCTTACGTGCAGTGATTTCTCCACATTCTCTGAACCCTTTGATGATATTACGGAGCGTAGATGGTGAAATCCCTAAATTCCTTGCAATAGCTGCTTGAGAAAGGTTTTTCTTAAACTGTTCAACAATTTGCTCAGGCATTTGTTGACAAAGTGGTGACCCTCGCCCCATCCTTGTTTGTGAATGACTGAGCATTTCATGGAATCTACTTTTATACCCAATCATGGCACCCACCTGTTCCCAATTAGCCTGCACACCTGTGGGATGTTCCAAATAAGTGTTTGATGAGCATTCCTCAACTTTATCAGTATTTATTGCCACCTTTCCCAACTTCTTTGTCACGTGTTGCTGCCATCAAATTCTAAAGTTAATGATTATTTGCACAAAAAAAAATGTTTATCAGTTTGAACATCAAATATGTTGTCTTTGTAGCATATTCAACTGAATATGGCTTGAAAATTATTTGCAAATCATTGTATTCCGTTTATATTTACATCTAACACCATTTCCCAACTCATATGGAAACAGGGTTTGTATATATATATATGTATATGTATATGTATATATATATATATATATATATATATATATATATATATATATATATATATATATATATATATATATATATATATATATATATATATATATATATATATATACACACACACTACCGTTCAAAAGTTTGTGGTCACATGTAAATGTCCTTATTTTTGAAGGAAAAGCACTGTACTTTTCAATGAAGATAACTTTAAACTAGTCTTAACTTGAAAGAAATACACTCTATACATTGCTAATGTGGTAAATGACTATTCTAGCTGCAAATGTCTGGTTTTTGGTGCAATATCTACATAGGTGTATAGAGGCCCATTTCCAGCGACTATCACTCCAGTGTTCTAATGGTACAATGTGTTTGCTCATTGGCTCAGAAGGCTAATTGATGATTAGAAAACCCTTGTGCAATCATGTTCACACATCTGAAAACACTTTAGCTCGTTACAGAAGCTACAAAACTGACCTTCCTTTGAGCAGATTGAGTTTCTGGAGCATCACATTTGTGGGGTCAATTAAACGCTCAAAATGGCCAGAAAAAGATAACTTTCATCTGAAACTCGACAGTCTATTCTTGTTCTTAGAAATGAAGGCTATTCCACAAAATTGTTTGGGTGACCCCAAACTTTTGAACGGTAGTGTATACCTGTATATATGTATGTGTGGGGAAAAAAATCACAAGACTACTTCATCTCTACAGGCCTGTTTCATGAGGGGTTCCCTCAATCATCAGGAGATTTTAATAGAAGCATTCACATACCATGGTTTATATAGGGCTCAGAACGGGTAGGTACAGGCAGGCGTAGGGGCGTGGTGATTGGCTCATGTGTTACCTAGGAGGTGTTTCCTTCTGTGACGACATGCTGATACAATCTCGCTGCGCTTGTTGAGGGATGACAGGTCTGGGCGGTATATAATAAACAGTTTCTCTTTTAAGCATAGGTTGCATCTTTTATTACCACTGTTGTAAGGTGTGCTGAATGCAAGAACATGTGTATTTTAACAGCAAGTGGCTAATGGTGCAACATGTGTATTTTAAGTGGCTAATGGTGCAACATGTGTATTTTAAGTGGCTAATGGTGCAACATGTGTATTTTAAGTGGCTAATGGTTCAACATGTGTATTTTAAGTGGCTAATGGTGCAACATGTGTATTTTAAGTGGCTAATGGTGCAACATGTGTATTTTAAGTGGCTAATGGTGCAACATGTGTATTTTCCCTCAAGACGACACGGATGGAATTTGACCTGCCCGATTATTGCGTGCGGCGACGGTATCAAGACTTCGACTGGCTGAGGATGAAGCTGGAGGACAGCCAGCCCACCCACCTCATCCCCGTAGGTGACCTCATCCACAGCGTTCTCCTGGCTGACATATAAAAGCATCATTTATCCTTCCTCTCCTCCTCTTCCAGCCTTTGCCAGAGAAGTTTGTGATGAAGGGCGTGGTGGATCGTTTTTCGGAAGAGTTTGTGGAAACGCGCATGAAAGCGCTGGATAAGTTCCTCAAACGGGTTGCAGACCACCCGGTCCTCTCCTTCAATCCACATCTTAACGCTTTCTTGTCTGCCAAGGTGAGGCCACCGCAATCCGTTTTCATTCAAGAAAAAGTGTTTTGTGGACGTCAGCTGCAGCCATAAATCAGTCTGCTGCTGATGCAGTAAAAAAAGAAAAGTAATAAGGATGCAAATCTCAAATACTTTCCCAGCACAAGTAGACAAATGACCTCTCTCAAGGCTATAAGTGGTCGTCCATCAAAACTGTACAGATAATCTTCCCTTTTCTTCTCACATGCAATTTGGTCCCGTGGCTCTTGGTCACATTGCAATGTCCCGATTGGATCATCTCTCCTGGATCACAGTGTTAGGAAATCAAATGAATGGATTCTCTCATCTCCAGACAGTGAAATATTACATGTGATCACATTCTCAACCCATGATGTGTCCACAGGACCTGAACAAGCGTCAAGGCCTGGCACTGCTCACCAAAGTGGGCGAGTCAGTCAAGCACGTGGCCGTTGGATACAAGCTGCGGGCGCGGCCTCCCGACTTCTGCGCCATGGGAGAGTACCTGGACACATTCAGCCAGAAACTGGGGACCATCGACCGCATCGCTCAGCGAATCCTCAAAGAGCAGTCAGGTAATCCAGTGAGGGGGCCGACTGATTGTCAGGTGACCCAGTGAGGGGGCCGACTGATTGTCAGGTGACGCAGTGAGGGGGCCGACTGATTGTCAGGTGACCCAGTGAGGGGGCCGACTGATTGTCAGGGGCCGACTGATTGTCAGGTGACCCAGTGAAGGGGCCGACTGATTGTCAGGTGACCCAGTGAGGGGGCTAACTGATTGTCAGGTGACCCAGTGAGGGGGCTAACTGATTGTCAGGTGACCCAGTGAAGGGCTGACTGATTGTCAGGTGACCCAGTGAGGGGCTGACTGATTGTCAGGTGACCCAGTGAAGAAGCCGACTGATTGTCAGGTGACCCAGTGAGGGGGCTAACTGATTGTCAGGTGACCCAGTGAAGGGCCGACTGATTGTCAGGTGACCCAGTGAGGGGCTGACTGATTGTCAGGTGACCCAGTGAGGGGGCTAACTGATTGTCAGGTGACCCAGTGAGGGGGCTAACTGATTGTGTCTCTGGCGCCAAACACAACCTGCAACAAAAACATAACAAACAGACATTTGTTTGTCTAAATGTTAACTTACTTTTATACTTGTGTGCTCTGTGAACACGGTATAGCTCGGTTGGTAGAGCGGCCGTGCCAGCAACTTGAGGGTTGCAGGTTCGATCCCCGCTTCCGCCATCCTAGTCACTGCCGTTGTGTCCTTGGGCAAGACACTTTACCCACCTGCTCCCAGTGCCACCCACACTGGTTTGAATGTAACTTAGATATTGGGTTTCACCATGTAAAGCGCTTTGAGTCACTTGAGAAAAAGCGCTATATAAATGTAATTCACTTCACTTCACTTCACTTGTGTGTTTAACCTCTGTGGTTACACACTTTATGACCCTAGTGGAACATAAAGTGATGTTTTAAGAAGGACCAGGCAACAAATATGGAAAATGTCAGGTTATTTCAGAAATCTTTTATCTTTTCATGTCAGTTTTTGACCTGCATTGCCTGTGCTCAGCCCAGCAAGATTAGTTGTGCTGTCTGCATCTGAAGTGAGGAAGTTAGCTTTTCACACATTTGATGTTGTGAAACAGGAAGCAACACCAACAGCACAGCATTTTACTTCTGTGCTGTAAGTTTATCTTTTCAACTTGAGTCCGCTGTTGACTCAGCAACCTTATCCTCCTTCTTATTGTTACCAACTTTTGTTTAGAGAAATAATTGTTTGTTCTAATGTTGCGCAATATAGACAATATTCAATATAAATGATATGAAGCTTTTCCACAAAGTCTAGGTACGTGGTTAAAAACTTTTTTTTTTTTAAAGAAAACAACTTTATTCAATTCTAATGTTGATAAATAATATTTTCAACATGATTTCCGTGATTTTCAAAGTCTTTCGTATAATTAATATTTTCATCCAATTTATCTGAAAACTATTCAGCAACATTTGGCCAATAATAGAACAGGGCTGTACAGTGCGAGCATTTTACTCACATTTGCGAATAAAAATAGGCCGTGCGAGTATTGAAAAAAAAAAAGTAGCACTAGTGCGATTACAGATTTTAACCCTTCAATGAGCATTTTGCTCCTAAAATAGATCCATCCTAATTTGATCAAACTTGAGAAAACTTTTACCCCATCTGTATAGCATGTTTAAAATAAACTTAAACCATAACCAAATGGACAAGTGATTGTGTCACAGATCTCTCTGTGTGTGCCAATAGTTGTGTGTGTCCCTCCCTCCTGCGCCATGCACATAGGGGGGCGGGGCTAGAGCCCCTAGCACAGTAAATGAATAATAGTTCATTCAACTGCCTGACATTATATATAACTTGCTAATTAATGTACCCATTTTAAACAACTGATAGGGTGAAATATACAATTTATTGAAGATGTTTAATTGACTCAGTTTATTCTTAATGCATCTAAAGGGCTTATTGGCATCTTTCCAAATATCTTTCCGTGACATGTCTTTTTCGAAAATGTTTAAATCAATCATTCCAATCATGCATCGTTTGCATCCCTAGTATTGTGTTTATTATTCCGTAAAAAATAAAATGCTATCCTGATTAAAAAACCTTCTCCAGTTTGTGGCCATTATAAGTTAGACTTTCAGTGAATATGCATTTTTACAGCATGTTTTAATGAGATATCGTTTTTTAAAAATGACTTCTGATTCTGGGTATATTTTGTTGATCAACTAATTCACAATTGGATGTTTATTTATAGGGCTTAAGTGCAGTTCCCCTTTAATCATTTTGACTGAAGGTACACTGTGATGATGATTGACAGATGGAACCTTTTATTTGGCTATTTTCTATTGCCGTGCACTAAGTCAGAACACCGGATGCTACTACAGAACAATAAATACAAATACATTTTCCGATGAAACAGTCTAGCGAGTTAATACTAATTCACATAATAGTAACCAGTAAAAGTAAACTTTTCAACTATTCAACATTACTATTGTTAAATGCTAACAGTTGTATGTACAGTATACAGACAATTGTAAGCTTTTGACTATATATAATAACCATATGTGCTCGGACATAGGCATTACATTCAAATTGCTGATCCCTGATTACATTATACAGGTGAAAGAATATGGTGTACAAGTCCATCCATGTCAGCAATTAACTTCAAATGTGAAACTGATATGTGTTATGGACGTATTACATGCGACGTGAGATATGTCAAGCCTTTATTTCTTATCATGTTGATCATCATGGCTTACACTTTTTGAAACCTTACATTTTCTGAGATTTTAAATTCAAAGTTTTTATAAACTGTAATCATCAACATTATAAGCAACAAAGGCTTGACATATCTCACTTTGCATGTAATACGTTAATATCACATGTTAGTAAATGTGTGTCATTTGCACATGATTCAATTCTACAGAACAAAAATCATTTCTTATTTATTTACAAAAG
This sequence comes from Entelurus aequoreus, assembly GCF_033978785.1. Lineage (NCBI taxonomy): Eukaryota > Metazoa > Chordata > Actinopteri > Syngnathiformes > Syngnathidae > Entelurus > Entelurus aequoreus. The sequence goes on from NC_084751.1 coordinate 49,772,231, forward strand.
TTTTTATTTTCTTCTATGCTACGTGTTTGCCTCTTGAAATATGACTGTAGGCTTTGTAAGGTCACGTTACCTCATTTGATGTTAATACACCCTTTTTTCTATATATATATATTTATATATATCGTTATGGCAGGAGGCTGCAATATATATGACAACATAGATTTTAGGCCCTAATGTGCTCCTCTCCACTAGAGTACCTGACAGAGCTGCGTGAGTACAGCACCATGTACTCCAGCTGGGCGGGCTCGGAACAGGAGCTGCGGTGTCCCCTGGAGGGTGTGGCCAGCTCTGTGACCACGTCCTGCGGGGCCATGGATGACCTTAGTGAGAACATCTGCCAAGACATCCTGCCTGTGCTACGAGAGTACATCCTTTACATCGAGTCCATGAAGGTGAGAAGGTGGAATATTAGTAGTACCCCAACTTAAAGGCCGACTGAAAGCCACTACTACCGACCACACAGTCTGATAGTTTATATATCAATGATGAAATCTTAACATTGCAACACATGCCAATACGGCCGGGTTAACTTATAAAGTGACATTTTAAATTTCCCGCTAAACTTCCGGTTGAAAACGCCTTTGGATGATGACGTATGCGCGTGACGTAGCCAGTGAAACAGGAGTATCGGTAGCCCATTGAAGTCAATACAAAATAGCTCTGTTTTCATTTCATAATTCCACAGTATTCTGGACATCTGTGTTGGTGAATCTGTTGCAATTTGTTCATTGCATTATGGAGAAAGAAGCTGAGCAAGCAAAGAAGAAAGTTGTCGGTGCGAAGCCGAGTATTTTGCGAGGGGTCAGCAACACAACACAGCCGGTGTTTCATTGTTTACATTCCCGAAAGATGCAGTCAAAATCGAAGAACTCGGACAACAGAGACTCTTACCAGGAGGACTTTGACTTCGATACACAGACGCCTGTAGAGAACTGGGACAACACAGACTCTTACCAGGATTACTTTGATCTGGATACACAGACGCAGACGTGCTACCGTGAGTACGCAGCTGCGCTTCCAAACATTTGATTGCTTGCCCGTACGTGCGTGTCACGTACGTAACTTTGGGTAAATATATAAGCTTTATGAACCTTTGGTTAGGTGAACGGTTGTTTGGGCTGAGTGATTGTGTGTGTTGTGCAGGTGTTTGAATTGTATTGGAGGGTTATATGGACGGGAGCTAGGAGCTAGCATAACAAACAACTAGGTGTTTGTTATGCGGGATTAATTTGTGGCATATTAAATATAAGCCTGGTTGTGTTGTGGCTAATAGAGTATATATATGTCTTGTGTTTATTTACGGTTGTAGTCATTCGCAGCTGAATATCAGGTCCCACCCGCCTCTCACAGCATCTTCCCTATCTGAATCGCTTCCACTCCCCACTAGTCCTTCACTTGCACTTTCCTCATCCACAAATCTTTCATCCTCGCTCAAATTAATGGGGAAATTGTCGCTTTCTCGGTCCGAATCGCTCTCACTTCTGGCCGCCATCATTGTAAACAATAGGGAACTTTGCGGAAATGTTCAACTGACTACGTCACGCTACTTCCGGTAGGGGCAAGCCTTTTTTTTGTCAGATACCAAAAGTTGCGATCTTTATCGTCGTTGTTCTATACTAAATCCTTTCAGCAAAAATATGGCAATATCGCAAAATGATCAAGTATGACACATAGAATAGATCTGCTATCCCCGTTTAGATAAAATAAATTAATTTCAGTAGGCCTTTAACACTTCCATTGCTTCTATGAGGGAAACACTCCTACTGTAACCTCGCCCATAGAAAATAATTGATATTCATTTAAGTGGTGTTGGGCCCCCCAGAACAGCACCGTGTTTAACATACAGCATGACTTTTCAAAAGAAAAACATTATTAGATCAGAAATATTGTATGAAAAAATTATAGGATAAAATGTACTACAAACAACTACAGTAGTTTTATAAAGAACCGTAATGCAATAATAATATACAGCATTTACCTTAAAGAGTGGACTTATACGGTATGTCCGTCCAGTTGCTTCTCTATCAAACACACCATCAGCAGCTTCTCCATATTTTCTGGTTAATTGTGGGCTGTTTAGATATGTAATAATTTAACAATTTTGGCTGGCGTTATCGACTCATTCTGCTTTAGTATAATGCAGACTCACGGTGATAGCTAGTTTTTTTCTTTATTTCAACAAATATTTTCCCTGTCACACTTACTTCCTTCCTTCCTTCCTTCCCATGGCTGGAAAAACAAAGTTATCAATCTTTAGCTATAAGCTAATGCTAGCGAGTAAGACCAGATGTAGAGGTTCACTGTGACATTTAGTAAGCCAACCAATGATGCCTGTCACTAAAATGTTTGCTTGCAGTCTAAGGGCTAACAATTAGCTCTTAAGTTGCAGCATCTTAACACTAGAATCGTGTGTCACCAGGCAGAATTCAAACTGTAAATCTGCACCTGGCTGATAGTCCCTCCCAGTCTCCTCTTTTCGGAAGTGCAGGAAATCAGGCACAAGAGCTGTAGGTGCACACGCCTTGGGTGTTGTCGTCTGAAGTTACATAGAAGGGTCCTCTAGTTCCTATTTTGTTGCAGACTATGGGTAACACACATCGCCAGGCAAAAAGATAGACAGAATATGGAAGATTAGATGACCTGTCTAGAAGGAAAACAGCCACTTGCACGTCCAAAGTTAGTCCAAGACTGGCCCGCAATGCCTCCACCTTGAATACGCCACACCAATATTCATTGAGTTTGGACTCTTCTTTGGTTTTTTAGATGTAGAGAATTCTGATTTCCTCATTGTGAGGAGGCTCCTTCTTCACTATATGTCACCTCAGCCAATGAGGAGGCTCCTTCTTCACTATATGTTACCTCAGCCAATGAGGAGGCTCCTTCTTCACTATATATCACCTCAGCCAATGAGGAGGCTCCTTCTTCACTATATGTCACCTCAGCCAATGAGGAGGCTCCTTCTTCACTATATGTCACCTCAGCCAATGAGGAGGTTCCTTCCTGGGCTCTGCTCACCCCTCCTTTCTCTAAATCCTGAGATTGGACCTGGGTTGACCGCTACAAAGACAAATGATTTTGTTTATTTACTAAAATATTTTATTATAAGACACAGATATTTGTTGTGCTGTTTGATGCTAATAGGATTTAGTTTTAGTTGAAGAATATAACTTGGGTACCACTGTACAAATAAACTTGTTTCAAAAACTCCAACAACAACAGTGTTGACTTTTTCAGAGGCTCAAAAGTAGCGAGTATACATAAAGGTTTTGTGCTGCATTTGCAGAACGTTTTGAAGAAACGCGACCAAAGTCAGGCAGAGTACGAGGGACGCCTGGAAGCGGCCGTACTGCGCAAACAAGAGGACAAAACACCTGTAAGCATCACCTTTTCTTGTGTTGTGTTTATACTCAGTAACGTCAAAGAGTCTTTTGTGGCTGTAGCATTTAGCATGTAGCTCCCACTAGCAGCAGTCCTTCTGTGTTGCCCGCCATAGATGCCGGCTGAGGTGGAGCGCTGCCAGGACAAAATGGAGTGTTTCAATGCTGACTTGAAGGCCGACTGGGAGCGCTGGCAGAGCAACAAGCGACAGGATTTCAAGCAGCTTCTGAGTGGCATTGCAGATAAAAACGTCAACTACTATGAGAAGGTACACCTCATCACTGTTTTGACATATTTCTGACATGCCAAGTGCTTTCATGGTTGATAAAACAATCAAAGATAGTTGGACTATCTTGGTTGACTTGGAGAGTGTAGAAATATGACAAATGTATTCAACACGGGTCCTTGTTTGTTATGAAAACAGCACTTACAGCACCTTGTTTTGTCTTGGGCCACACATGGCGGATAAAAGGAGGTCTACAATTCCCTGGCAAGCTTGGAAGACTCATGCATAGTAGAAATCAACAGAATCAAGTTAAAGAGCCCATAGAAAGAATGAAATCCATGTACTGGTGTTTGGAGACTTTTTCATTCTTTTGTGTGAGCATGACGTCACACTTGCTGCTCCTACTCTACTTTCTCTCCTTCAAGGCTGCCACCCTCGTCTTAATATTTGCACATTTTGTAGATGGCCGCCAAGGGGTATATGTGGGATGTATGAAAGTAGGTCCACATGGCAGACATGCTCCAGGCCATACCTTACTTACGTCGTCACCACATCCAGCGATCCAAGTCTTCTTTCAGCGGCCACATTTTTGCTGCATCACTAGTTAATAGAATGTGTACAGAATATCATTCATACATTACAGGGTTGCCAAGATACCTGTGGGGGTGGTAAGGGCTTGGTCAATATGACATCATCGTATCATTTGCTATGAAAAGATTTTCTTTAAAAAGGCTCTAAGAATGCATACATATACCACCTCTGTGGCATTATTAATTAGTAGTATAATCCATCCATTTTCTACCGCTTGTCCCTTTTGGGGTCGCGGGGGGTGCTGGAGCCTATCTCAGCTGCATTTGGGCGGAAGGCGGGGTACACCCTAGACAAGTCGCCACCTCATCGCAGGGCCAACACAGATAATTTTGCTGTATTTTCAAAACGTTCTATTGAGACACGTGACAGAAGTGGTGGCCCACCAAAGTAATATGAAGTGGTGGCCCACCAAAGCAATATGAAGTGGTGGCCCACCAAAGCAATATGAAGTGGTGGCCCACCAAAGTAATATGAAGTGGTGGCCCACCAAAGCAATATGAGGTGGTGGCCCACCAAAGCAATATGAAGTGGTGGCCCACCAAAGTAATGTGTAGTGGTGGCCCACCAAAGCAATGTGAAATGGTGGCCCACCAAAGCAATATGAAGTGGTGGCCCACCAAAGCAATATGAAGTGGTGGCCCACCAAAGCAATGTGAAATGGTGGCCCACCAAAGCAATATGAAGTGGTGGCCCACCAAAGCAACATGGCTACTGTGCAGCAAACCAAGAGCTAGATCTTACCATTAAAGGCCTACTGAAAGCCACTACTAGCGACCACGCAGTCTGATAGTTTATATATCAATGATGAAATCTTAACATTGCAACACATGCCAATACGACCGGGTTAACTTATAAAGTGACATTTTAAATTTCCCGGGAAATATCCGGCTGAAAACGTCTATGTATGATGACGTTTGCGCGTGACGTCACAGGTTGAAGCAGACATTTTGGAATAGCACAGTGGCCAGCTTAAGTCATCTGTTTTCACCACATAATTCCACAGTATTCTGGACATCTGTGTTGGTGAATCTTTTGCAATTTGTTCAATTAACAATGGAGACTGCAAAGAAGAAAGCTGTAGGTGGGATCGGTGTATTAGCGGCTGGCTGCAGCAACACAACCAGGAGGACTTTGACTTGGATAGCAGACGCGCTATCCGACGCTAGCCGCCAACCGCACCAATGATCTGAAGTCCTCCGTCGCGCCGTCGATCGCCGGAACACAGTTGAGCACGGGTGGTGATGAGCAGATGAGGGCTGGCTGGCGTAGGTGGAGAGCTAATGTTTTTAGCATAGCTCTGTCTAGGCCCAGTAGCTAAGTTAGCTTCAATGGCGTCGTTAGCAACAGCATTGCTAGGCTTCGCCAGGCTGGACAGCATTAACCGTGTGGTTACAGGTCCAGAGTTTGGTTCAGTGTCTCCTGATAGTAGAAGTAATAGTAGTATTGTTGACTTTCTGTCTATCCTTCCAGTCAGGGGCATGTTTCTTCTGTTTCTATCCGCAGTTAAGCACAATACTATCACGTTAGCTCCGTAGCTAAAGTGCTTCGCCGATGTATTGTCGTGGAGATAAAAGTCACTGTGAATGTCCATTTGGCGTTCTGGACTCTCATTTTCAAGAGGATATAGTATCCCAGGTGGTTTAAAATACAAATCCGTGATCCACAATAGAAAAAGGAGAAAGTGTGGAATCCAATGAGCCAGCTTGTACCTAAGTTACGGTCAGAGCGAAAAAAGATACGTCCTGCACTGCACTCTAATCCTTCACTCTCATGTTCCTCATCCACAAATCTTTCATCCTGGCTCAAATTAATGGGGTAATTGTCGCTTTCTCGGTCTGAATCTCTCTCGCTGCTGGTGTAAACAATGTGCAGATGTGAGGAGCCTTTCAACCTGTGACGTCACGCTACTTCCGCTACAGGCAAGGCTCTTTTATCAGCGGCCAAAAGTTGCGAACTTTATCGTCGATGTTCTCTACTAAATCCTTTCAGCAAAAATATGGCAATATCATGAAATGATGAAGTATGACACATAGAATGGATCTGCTATCCCCGTTTAAATAAGAACATTTCATTTCAGTAGGCCTTTAAAAGCAGATACGAGCAATAGATCTTAACTATGCAACGCCTTGACACACTTTTTTTTCAAGCCATTTTCAACTTATCAATGCTGAAATGTTCATTAAACAAGTTTTGTGCTGCAGCTATCAATCATTTTAGTCATCTATCAATAACTTTGTTTGATAAATGGTGTAATCACACTTTCCAGCCTCGGTGCAGATTTTAGGGAAAACAGTTAAAGATTTTTCTGCTGACTATAACCTTCATTCATTTTTTGAACAGATGTACATCATCAACATTGAAATTGCACTTTTAACATGTGCACAGTAATAACACACACGCACGCACGCACGCACGCACGCACGCACGCACGCACGCACGCACGCACACACACACACACACACACCTCTTATGTGCACTCTATAGCAGCCATTGTGGGAAACTGTGTCCACAGATTGAAAGTTCCTGGCACACTATGTGGTCTGGATTTGATTGATTGTTATTAGTCACACTCATTCAACCATCAATTAAAGCAATATATAAATCAAAGCTTTTCTTTCATCAAATTAACTGTTGCTTGTTATTTTGCACCACCAGAAATTCAAACTGCACTAAATATAAGATTTTGTAGACATTTGAGTTGTAAAATGTCCACTAACTTCTCATTAGGTTGTAAATGAATGCTAAACCAGTTCAGAACCACTGCTAGGGTCCAAGACTACGGTCTTGACAACACTAGAACACGTCTGTCATATTTTGACAATCAATCACATTTCATTTATATAGCTCTTAATCACAAATGTCTCAAAGGGCTTCTCAAATATTCACGTAAAATATGACTATTTATGTCCAGATTATTCATTTAGGGCTGGGCTCTCAAACTCATTCTGTGGCCCCACATTAATATGGAAGTCTAATGGCAGTTTTACATGAGTGGCACTTTACGTTAGTGTAGTGTAAAGTACATGTATTCATGTGCTAGAAATACAAGTTGTTTATATTCAGACAAGGCAAGCACAACAATAGTTCAGGTGGATGTCCATCAGCATGGCAACATTCCTATCTCGGACTTACAACTTCTGATGTAAATGGAACTCAGCAATGTTGTTTATCATCATTCTACTGACAATAATAAGAATTATTATTCAAAACCTACATTTCTCTGAATTAATTCAGTAATATTAAAAAAATATGATTTTTTTAATAACCAAAAGTCCATTTGATGAAGTGAAGATGTGAAGGTCATGGAGACAGAAAAGAATGAAAGTGTGAACTGTACGTGGCTTTTATTTATGCATTTTCATGAAAGGAATAAAAAGAAATGATGATGAAGGTCTTCCATGCACAAAATGATGCCAGTATTCAGTTTTATAGCACTAAGACTTTCTTGACTTATGTATTACAAAGTTGATGTTTTATGTGAACACGGTCTGATGTTCTTTACCTTTTAGTGCCAAACAGCGTGGGAGTCTCTGGTTAGTGTCCTGCAGGACAAACAGACTGAGGACCAGCCAAGTCCTGCAGGACAAACAGACTGAGGTCCAACCAAGTCCTGCAGGACAAACAGACTGAGGACCAACCAAGTCCTGCAGGACAAACAGACTGAGGACCAGCCAAGTCCTGCAGGACAAACAGACTGAGGACCAGCCAAGTCCTGCAGGACAAACAGACTGAGGACCAGCCAAGTCCTGCAGGACAAACAGACTGATGACCAACCAAGTCCTGCAGGACAAACAGACTGAGGACCAGCCAAGTCCTGCAGGACAAACAGACTGAGGACCAGCCAAGTCCTGCAGGACAAACAGACTGAGGACCAGCCAAGTCCTGCAGGACAAACAGACTGAGGACCAGCCAAGTCCTGCAGGACAAACAGACTGAGGACCAGCCAAGTCCTGCAGGACAAACAGACTGAGGACCAGCCAAGTCCTGCAGGACAAACAGACTGAGGACCAGCCAAGTCCTGCAGGACAAACAGACTGAGGACCAACCAAGTCCTGCAGGACAAACAGACTGAGGACCAACCAAGTCCTGCAGGACAAACAGACTGAGGACCAGCCAAGTCCTGCAGGACAAACAGACTGAGGACCAGCCAAGTCCTGCAGGACAAACAGACTAAGGACCAACCAAGTCCTGAAGGACAGACTGAGGACCAACCAAGTCCTGAAGGACCAACCCAGTGAGACAGACTGAAGCCTTTTTCTTTTTGTCACGCCAACATTGACTGAGGACTTTTTCCTTGATGGAAGTGACTTTGGGACCACTGGGAGAAGAGACTTTGTTTTTGCTGTTGTTGTTCCATTCCTTTCTTTCTTACCTCATCTCACCTGCTAACAGTTGCCAAGCTAAGAAGGAATGTGTCAGTCTTTTCTACTTTCAGCGTGACAAAGTCACTCTGTTTACAAGCAACTCCTGAAACTCAATCAACCCCCACCTTAATTGCTAAAGATTGTTCTCTAAATGTCCAAACATTTGTTGTATTTTTTCCATCCAGTTATGTCCGATTACTTGACAAATCCATTTTCAGCTTTGGAAGAAGTTGTGTGTCAGATGTGTTGAGTGACACAGCAGCTTTCAGTAAGATGTCAGATGTGTTGAGTGACAAGATCACTAAGACCTAAAGGCTGTGCTCCATCAGGGGAGGCATCCATCTTACAATAGTTGGGAGACTAAATCACTTTTGCTAACTAGAGAATCTTGTCTAGTTTGTCATGTCAGCTGTGGATGAAGGACAAGGAACCTGAATCAGATGTTGAAGTTCTGATCAAACACTGACATCTAGCGGCCAACAAGAGAACAGACATTTTTGAGGTTTTTTTTTTGCCAATGCATCTCAGTTGTATCGTTCCATTGTTGAAAAGCCTTTTATAAGAAGTACATGTTATTATAAATATCTCCAGTTTATTTCTAAATAACTTCAAGAAAGCATAATATCCTAAGTGAAGTATTCACTGCCGCACACCACAATAGTAAATATATACTGTATATAAAGACTGGGATTTTGATACATGTCTTGTTTATCTCTTTAGATGGCTCACACATGCATTGCCAACTATAATAACTTTGTCAGTGTTTCACTTTCTTCTATTCATGCTAAAAGTTGCTTGATCATCACATACAAAGCAAATGGTCACTTGGGTATTAGTGATTGGACTTCACAGATCTCCTTTATTCTCCACAATGAAGAGCTTAGTTATTATATAAACTACAGCTGGGCTACACAAAAGTTGACCCTATCTTTCAATGCAATGTAATAAATGCAGCAGTTATTTTTTGTAAGAAACTAACAAAAAGCAGCTTTGTTTACTTATTTTGGTTGCCTTGTCTCATTTGTCCCAAACTGACTGCTTGAGTTACTTGCTGTCTTTAGGATGCCAGGAAACATTTGCAATAACAATACTAAGCTAATATATTTACAAAAAGATGTTTTGTGTATGTTCACCAAGCCAATGTGAAGCTCCATGGAATCATTGATTGCTTTATCTCAGCGTGGGAACTAACTAACCTTTGTTTGTTTTCTTCAAGCTACAAATAAGAAGATGACTCATGAAAGTGTAAAGAGTTTTGTTTTGTTGAAATGTCAAACAAATAAGCCCAAATGTCATCATCGGAATCACAAGAGAAATATGATCAATTGAACTTACTTAGTCTTTTTCTACATATTGTACATCTTGTCACAATATATAAATATATACAAAGCTTGTATATTGATGTTGTTTTGATGCAATTATCTTTACCTCAAATTATTTTGTGTGTGTATATATACATATATACACACACACACAGCTTTATTCTAGTCATTAACAATTGGGGGCAGACAACCTCAGAGCCAGTAAAGGTGGGGATGTAGACCAGGGCACAGAACTTCAGAGCCAGTAAAGGTGGTGATGTAGACCAGGGCACAGAACTTCAGAGCCAGTAAAGGTGGTGATGTAGACCAGGGCACAGAACTTCAGAGCCAGTCAAGGTGGGGATGTAGACCAGGGCACAGAACTTCAGAGCCAGTCAAGGTGGGGATGTAGACCAGGGCACAGAACTTCGGAGCCAGTAAAGGTGGGGATGTAGACCAGGGCACCGAACCTTAGAGCCAGTAAAGGTGGGGATGTAGACCAGGGCACAGAACCTCAGAGCCAGTAAAGGTGGGGATGTAGACCAGGGCACAGAACCTCAGAGCCAGTAAAGGTGGGGGTGTAGACCAGGGCACAGAACCTCAGAGCCAGTAAAGGTGGGGGTGTAGACCAGGGCACAGAACCTCAGAGCCAGTAAAGGTGGGGATGTAGACCAGGGCACAGAACCTCAGAGCCAGTAAAGGTGGGGATGTAGACCAGGACACAGAACCTCAGAGCCAGTAAAGGTGGGGATGTAGACCAGGGCACAGAACCTCAGAGCCAGTAAAGGTGGGGATGTAGACCAGGGCACAGAACCTCAGAGCCAGTAAAGGTGGGGATGTAGACCAGGGCACAGAACCTCAGAGCCAGTAAAGGTGGGGATGTAGACCAGGACACAGAACCTCAGAGCCAGTAAAGGTGGTGATGTAGACCAGGGCACAGAACCTCAGAGCCAGTAAAGGTGGGGATGTAGACCAGGACACAGAACCTCAGAGCCAGTAAAAGTGGGGATGTAGACCAGGGCACAGAACCTCAGAGCCAGTAAAGGTGGGGATGTAGACCAGGGCACAGAACCTCAGAGCCAGTAAAGGTGGGGATGTAGACCAGGGCACAGAACCTCAGAGCCAGTAAAGGTGGGGATGTAGACCAGGACACAGAACCTCAGAGCCAGTAAAGGTGGGGATGTAGACCAGGGCACAGAACCCCAGAGCCAGCTGCAGGGCGGTGAGATTCATGCCTGACAGGAACACAAAAAGATGTAATGTGTCAAATAAAAAGTACGTATATCTGCAAGCTGTTTTATTGTGTGAATGCTCCAAACATTCACACGCTTTTCTACACCAAAATTCATCTATTATTTTCTCTTCCCGATTTTGGCGCGCTCTACCTTCCACATTTTTCATCCGATTCAAACTGTTCCAACTTCAAACTGTTCAGCCTATTCGGGAATCGCAGGCTTTCCCTTGACAGATTCCAAAAACTCCCGGATTTTACAGAATTCCAGGTTTTTCGGGACATTTTTCCCATTTGGCGCCGTCGTGTGTGGCTGACCGTCTACCGCTCTGTCGGGTTTCAGTTTTTGTTGATTTTGTCTTACCGTTAAACCGTTGGAGTCTCTGCTGGTATGATCGCCAATAACCTGACCACCTGTCAATTTCTTTTGATCTCGGTGGTCCAAATGTCTTGCCAACTCACTTTTTCCACTTTCCAGCCCTGCGCTTTCGGCGGAAGCGTCGCTGCGGCACCCATAGGGGCACCCGAAGTGGCACCCGAAGTGGCACCCGAAGTGGCACCTGTAGTGGCACCCGTAGTGGGCGGCGGGTAAAGCGAGAGTACTCTTGGCGTGATCTTCCAGCGCTGCCCGAACAGGAAATGGATGAAACATTTGCCTTGTTGCTTTCTGGCCCTCCATGGATCCATCGGGTTATCCTGTACCGGAAATCTTCCCCGATGAGAGACCCTGGACCGCTAGATGCGCCGCACCCACACCTGCTCAGCCCGGTGCCGCCAATGTGGGGTGAATCCTTCGAACTTAAAGTTGCTGTGCTGGGTTTTCCCGGTGTGCTGCGACCCAGGTCTCATCTCCTGCCAGAGTTGGTCTGGCAAACACTAGATCAATGGCAAACAAAATGTTTCCACTCAGGGATTTCTTCCAGTCTGGACTTCCTGTGCACGTGGCTCGGTGCTGGTGAGTCCAGTGTTTTCTCCCAACTTCTGTGGGCCGACTGTTGCTTTTTTAGCTCTCCTCGTACCTCAGGCTGTGGAGGAGGAACGGCGACACTTTATAAAAATGACTATAAATGTTAGCAATGCTTTCCTTCATCATTTTTGCAGCTGGAAGGAAATACTGTAGAAATAAATGCTTTACATGAAGTACATTACACTACTTGTTAGTAGTATATTATATTGTAGTGTATCATTTCCAACGTTTCTCATCTAAAAGTGTGTTTTTATTTTAAAAGGGCGTTACATGTTAAAATTGTGCTGTTTTGGAGGCCAAGCACCGATTAAATTGAATTCAATTATTTTAACGTTGCCTTTAAATACAAGTGTTTTGAGTTAAGAGCTGTGTCACAGAACCAATTAAGCTCCCAAGTTGAGGCACCAAAAAGTTGGCAAAACACAGAAAAGTGTGCACAAATACAGCAGCCAGGATGGAGAGTTGGAGAAGAAGCAGCAGTAGGAGGGTGATGCTGGACAACAGATACCCGCACAAGGGCACCACGATTGGGGCTCTTCTCCAGCCGCGGTCGCCTGCCTTGGCGAGGAGGAGAGCGGGCACTATTGGCGTCAGCTGGGCGAGGAGGAGAGCGGGCACTATTGGCGTCAGCTGGGCGAGGAGGAGAGCGGGCACTATTGGCGTCAGCTGGGCGAGGAGGAGAGCGGGCACTATTGGCGTCAGCTGGGCGAGGAGGAGAGCGGGCACTATTGGCGACAGCTGGGCGAGGAGGAGAGCGGGCACTATTGGCGTCAGCTGGGCGAGGAGGAGAGCGGGCACTATTGGCGTCAGCTGGGCGAGGAGGAGAGCGGGCACTATTGGCGTCAGCTGGGCGAGGAGGAGAGCGGGCACTATTGGCGACAGCTGGGCGAGGAGGAGAGCGGGCACTATTGGCGACAGCTGGGCGAGGAGGAGAGCGGGCACTATTGGCGTCAGCTGGGCGAGGAGGAGAGCGGGCACTATTGGCGTCAGCTGGGCGAGGAGGTTATAAATCATGTAGACGTCTGATATGGCCTTTTGGTGCTCCTCCTCCCGGGAGATGGTGGTGTCTGTGCCGGGGTAGCTCGTGTTGGCACACCGCTGCTTGACCAACACCACCAGGGGCTCCAACACCACCAGGGGCTCCAGCACCACCAGGGTCTCCAACACCACCAGGGGCTCCAGCACCACCAGGGGCTCCAACACCACCAGGGGCTCCAACACCACCAGGGGCTCCAGCACCACCAGGGGCTCCAGCACCACCAGGGGCTCCAACACCACCAGGGGCTCCAGCACCACCAGGGGCTCCAGCACCACCAGGGTCTCCAACACCACCAGGGGCTCCAGCACCACCAGGGTCTCCAACACCACCAGGGGCTCCAACACCACCAGGGGCTCCAGCACCACCAGGGGCTCCAGCACCACCAGGGTCTCCAACACCACCAGGGGCTCCAGCACCACCAGGGGCTCCAACACCACCAGGGGCTCCAACACCACCAGGGGCTCCAGCACCACCAGGGGCTCCAGCACCACCAGGGGCTCCAACACCACCAGGGGCTCCAGCACCACCAGGGGCTCGGTGTGGCATAAAAAGGAAAAAACACTTCGGCAACAACTCGGCGACGCCATGTTTCATCTAATAGACAAATAATACAACACTAAAGTGGAAGAATAACTCCGCCATGATACTTTCAGCGCCTTGGCAGGAAAGTTTCACTTCCACTTTGCAGTCCTACTTGAATACTTGTCCACTTTTCATTGAATACTTGAATACTTTTCATTGAATACTTGTCCACTTTTCATTGAATACTTGTCTACTTTTCATTGAATACTTGACCACTTTTCATTGAATACTTGAATACTTGTCTACTTTTCATTGAATACTTGTCCACTTTTCATTGAATACTTGAATACTTGTCCACTTTTCATTGAATACTTGAATACTTGTCTACTTTTCATTGAATACTTGTCCACTTTTCATTGAATACTTGTCCACTTTTCATTGAATACTTGAAGTCTTGTCTACTTTTCCTTGAATACTTGAATACTTGTCCACTTTTCATTGAATACTTGAATACTTGTCCACTTTTCATTGAATACTTGAATACTTGTCTACTTTTCATTGAATACTTGAATACTTGTCCACTTTTCATTGAATACTTCAATACTTTTCTACTTTTCATTGAATACTTGAATACTTGTCCACTTTTCATTGAATACTTGAATACTTGTCCACTTTTCATTGAATACTTGAATACTTTTCATTGAATACTTGTCTAGTTTTCATTGAATACTTGTCTACTTTTCATTGAATACTTGTCCACTTTTCATTGAATACTTGAATACTTGTCCACTTTTCATTGAATACTTGTCCACTTTTCATTGAATACTTGAATACTTGTCTACTTTTCCTTGAATACTTGAATACTTGTCCCCTTTTCATTGAATACTTGAATACTTGTCCACTTTTCATTGAATACTTGAATACTTGTCCACTTTTCATTGAATACTTGAATACTTGTCTACTTTTCATTGAATACTTGAATACTTGTCCACTTTTCATTGAATACTTGAATACTTTTCTACTTTTCATTGAATACTTGTCCACTTTTCATTGAATACTTGAATACTTGTCCACTTTTCATTGAATACTTGAATACTTTTCATTGAATACTTGAATACTTTTCATTGAATACTTGTCCACTTTTCATTGAATACTTGAATACTTTTCATTGAATACTTGTCTAGTTTTCATTGAATACTTGTCCACTTTTCATTGAATACTTGTCCACTTTTCATTGCCACTTGCATGTGAGTATTACGGGAATCACAAACTATTACGGTAATTCATCATAAATAAATACCATTTGCAGGTATAGTGATGGAATAAAAGCATATCTGAATAATGTAATACTAATAAGTACAAAGTTATGTTTTCAAATAAAGTAACAAAAATATGTTTTTTTAACAATATGCGTTTTATATGGTGGGTCAAATAAGACAAAATAAATACATCTTTAAAATATTATGTACGTATGTATCATTATTCATCATTTGAATGAAATACATTTATGAAGAGGGTCAAATGGGACAAAATGAAATGAATATTTAAATAATGACAAACGTGGCATTCATTTATTATAATTGGAAACACACAGATGTGTTTATTAAATGTGTCATTCACTTATTCAACGTAAAATGATGTTATTTTTGAAATAGTTCATGATGTAGGTAATTGTTTCATGACTTACTTAATTATTTCATGATTTAAGTAATTATTTATTGATTTTCTGAAATATTTTATTTTTAATCATTTCAAGATTTTAATATTTTTTTCATAATTTTGTTATTTCATTTTTAAATGACAATTTTAATGATTTATTTCATTATTTAATTCGGAAATAAATCATAAGACCTTGAAAAAAATATAAATCTTAAAAAAATCATCCATCCATCCATTTCCTACTGCTTGTCCTTAAAAAATAATTGTTTCATTAACTAAATAAATCATGAAATTGTTATATTTTTGCTCCTTCGGGCTCACTTTGGTTTTGGTTTTGCTGGAAGAGATCAATCTCGCTGTTTTGGCTCCAGTTTTAAGAATGTGAGGATGACCAGCTGGGGATGGAGTCAGAGTGAATACGAGTGCTAGGTTAACTTTCAGTTTCGATCTCTCACTGAAAACATTGACAAATATTAACATAGACTACTCTAAAAGGGGGCTCGTATTGCAATGCAGTATTAGAAATAGCCACTAAATAGGATTGTATTGATGTATTGCAATGCAGTATTAGAAATAGCCACTAAATAGGAATGTATTGATGTATTGCAATGCAGTATTAGAAATAGCCACTAAATAGGATTGACAACACATGTTTTGGAATCAAATGGCAAAAGAAATCATGACACAAAATAAGACACTTTATTATTTTTCAGGTTTTTGTATTTAATGAGAAAATATTTATTATATGTAAAAGCGAATAACTGAGCTGTAACACAATATGAAGTGGTTAACATAGGAGGTTATACATCATGTCGTCACAAATGCTAACCAAACTGCATTTAAATGATAAATAAATCTTCTCTGCATCAACAATCCAAACAACAACAATGGTGTTCATCAACAATCCAAACAACAACAATGGTGTTCATCAACAATCCAAACAACAACAATGGTGTTCATCAACAATCCAAACAACAACAATGGTGTTCATCAACAATCCAAACAACAACAATGGTGTTCATCAACAATCCAAACAACAACAATGGTGTTCATCAGAGTCTTGGACAGTTTGGGACGCAACAAAAAATGGTAGAAGCTTGACTTCCTTAATAAACTTGACTTCCTTAATAAACTACAACGCCTGTGGAGCTTGTTCACATATAGAATAGTAGAATATTCCACATCAACACAGCAATAAAAAACATTTCCCGCGCTGATTTACTGCAGTATTTCTTTGTCCTGTTACTGACTGGGCTTGTTGGACCTTCTCATAACAATGTACTCCCCATGTTGTATATCAGCAAATGTAATTAATACTCCCCATGTTGTATATCAGCAAATGTAATTAATACTCCCCATGTTGTATATGATCAAATGTAATTAATACTCCCCATGTTGTATATCAGCAAATGTAATTAATACTCCCCATGTTGTATATCAGCAAATGTAATTAATACTCCCCATGTTGTATATGATCAAATGTAATTAATACTCCCCATGTTGTATATGATCAAATTTAATTCAAATACTGGCCATGTTGTATATCATCAAATGTGTATAATACTCCCCATGTTGTATATAATCAAATGTAATTAATACTCCCCATGTTGTATTTGATCAAATGTAATTAATACTCCCCATGTTGTATTTGATCAAATGTAATTAATACTCCCCATGTTGTATATAATCAAATGTAATTAATACTCCCCATGTTGTATTTGATCAAATGTAATTAATACTCCCCATGTTGTATTTGATCAAATGTAATTAATACTCCCCATGTTGTATATAATCAAATGTAATTAATACTCCCCATGTTGTATTTGATCAAATGTAATTAATACTCCCCATGTTGTATTTGATCAAATGTAATTAATACTCCCCATGTTGTATTTGATCAAATGTAATTAATACTCCCCATGTTGTATATAATCAAATGTAATTAATACTCCCCATGTTGTATTTGATCAAATATAATTAATACTCCCCATGTTGTATTTGATCAAATGTAATTAATACTCCCCATGTTGTATATAATCAAATGTAATTAATACTCCCCATGTTGTATTTGATCAAATGTAATTAATACTCCCCATGTTGTATTTGATCAAATGTAATTAATACTCCCCATGTTGTATTTGATCAAAAGTGAATCAAAGCAATCACGGAGACTTCGGCTTTTTTTGTTTTGACCAAACATGTTGAGTGAATGGCGACAAATACAACATGTACGATCCTCACTGACCTCACTGACCTCACTGACCTCAGGTCAGTGCCAAGCTGAAGGACACTTGGACAAGACACATTGGCGACTTTTGGTTTCACTTTCACTATCCTCCTGACATTCTCACGCTGAAGAGTAGAAGAATGCTGCTACTTTTCACTTCATCCTAATAAAGAGTCATTGTGTGTTCTACTTTGAGTGTCAATCCACTTTCACACTCATTCCACATTCATGAGTGTCAAAGTAGATTGACTCTACTTTGAGTGTCAATCTGCTTTCACACTCATTCCACATTCAAATGAAATAACTGCTGAATAATAGTTGGAAATAGGCAGACTGCTTCTCTCACAACTTTTCTGTGGTAGCACACAACAATACATGTCAAACACACCACTGCTTACCTTGGAATAAATATACATATATATATATATATATATATATATATATATATATATATATATATATATATATATATATATCCACCAACACAACACGCAGTCAGCAGTCCTTCCTGTTTGAACCTCACTCAGCAGGTTTGTCACACTTTGTACTCATCATCACTAACCTATTCATTATTAACAGTCCTGAATAGACTTACGCAGTCTTTAAGTTGACCTAGAGTGGTAATTGTTTTTTTGGCGACACCTAGTGGCTAAAATAAGTTAATATTACAATGTTGTAAATTGAATGATGCGGACACATTTGTTACTGAATACTTTAAGCAATAGGCAACTGTGTTTATATTGTTGTTTTACACTGCAATATTCTTCAATTACTACTAATGACTAGCTTGTGTGCTTAGCTGTTGTGTAGCTGCTGGCTCCTAGTTGCCTATAGCCTAGCATGTTTACCTTCTGTAAATGACTTCACTAAAATACAAGAATGTGTGCTTATGACGACATTTACAAGTCAACTGGCTGTCCAATCACTAAGTCCAGTCACTAAGTCAAGTCACTAAGTCAAGTCACTAAGTCATCACTAAGTCCAGTCACTAAGTCAAGTCACTAAGTCGTCACTAAGTCCAGTCACTAAGTCAAGTCACTAAGTCGTCACTAAGTCCAGTCACTAAGTCAAGTCACTAAGTCGTCACTAAGTCCAGTCACTAAGTCAAGATGGACTGTGTTTGTTTTGCAGCTTATCACACATTTGACATGCAAGGTGAGATTTATTTGTTGACATGGAGCCAATATAGAACCTCGACTCAGGACACACCTCATGTTTAACTATCAAAACACCAGGAGGTGGTAGTCACGCACTGTGGCCTTGCTAGTCACTCACTGTGGCCTTGCTAGTCACTCACTGTGGCCTTGCTAGTCACTCACTGTGGGCTTGGTAGTCACTCAGTGTGGGCTTGGTAGTCACTCACTGTGGCCTTGGTAGTCACTCAGTGTGGGCTTGGTAGTCACTCAGTGTGGGCTTGGTAGTCACTCACTGTGGGCTTGGTAGTCACTCAGTGTGGGCTTGGTAGTCACTCACTGTGGCCTTGGTAGTCACTCAGTGTGGGCTTGGTAGTCACTCACTGTGGGCTTGGTAGTCACTCAGTGTGGGCTTGGTAGTCACTCACTGTGGGCTTGGTAGTCACTCAGTGTGGGCTTGGTAGTCACTCAGTGTGGGCTTGGTAGTCACTCACTGTGGGCTTGGTAGTCACTCAGTGTGGGCTTGGTAGTCACTCACTGTGGGCTTGGTAGTCACTCACTGTGGGCTTGGTAGTCACTCACTGTGGGCTTGGTAGTCACTCAGTGTGGGCTTGGTAGTCACTCACTGTGGGCTTGGTAGTCACTCAGTGTGGGCTTGGTAGTCACTCAGTGTGGGCTTGGTAGTCACTCACTGTGGGCTTGGTAGTCACTCAGTGTGGGCTTGGTAGTCACTCACTGTGGGCTTGGTAGTCACTCAGTGTGGGCTTGGTAGTCACTCACTGTGGGCTTGGTAGTCACTCAGTGTGGGCTTGGTAGTCACTCACTGTGGCCTTGGTAGTCACTCAGTGTGGGCTTGGTAGTCACTCACTGTGGGCTTGGTAGTCACTCACTGTGGGCTTGGTAGTCACTCAGTGTGGGCTTGGTAGTCACTCAGTGTGGGCTTGGTAGTCACTCAGTGTGGGCTTGGTAGTCACTCAGTGTGGGCTTGGTAGTCCCACTTATTTGAATGTGGAGAAATAGAAGTCAGTTTAAAAAGTAGAACTGGCAAGCAAAGGCAAACATCTTTGCTGTATCATTTCTATTATTGCTGTCAAATGATTGTTTTCAAGTTGAATCACTTTCACATTTGGATGCAAAATGATGAATGACAAGTTATTACACAATTTAAATGACCTTTAAGAGGTCAATATTTGGACACAAATGCAATTGTATTAAATATGAATATGCAGATGTGTTACTTGAATGTACTTCATTTAACTATTCACAACTTGCTAACACATTTATTTCAACTACTACCAAGTCTACTTTGGTCAGTCTCATCTTAGTAGTGACCTGCAACATTGACCTGTGACATTGACCTGGACATTGACCTGGACATTGACCTGGACATTGACCTGTAACATTGACCTGGACATTGACCTGGACATTGACCTGGACAGTGACCTGGACATTGACCTGTGACATTGACCTGGACATTGACCTGTGACATTGACCTGGACATTGACCTGGACATTGACCTGTAACATTGACCTGTAACATTGACCTGTAACATTGACCTGGACATTGACCTGTAACATTGACCTGGACATTGACCTGGACAGTGACCTGGACATTGACCTGTGACATTGACCTGGACATTGACCTGTGACATTCACCTGTAACATTGACCTGTAACATTGACCTGGACATTGACCTGGACAGTGACCTGGACATTGACCTGTGACATTGACCTGGACATTGACCTGTGACATTGACCTGGACATTGACCTGGACATTGACCTGTAACATTGACCTGTAACATTGACCTGTAACATTGACCTGGACATTGACCTGGACAGTGACCTGGACATTGACCTGTGACATTGACCTGGACATTGACCTGTGACATTGACCTGGACATTGACCTGGACATTGACCTGTAACATTGACCTGTAACATTGACCTGGACAGTGACCTGGACATTGACCTGTGACATTGACCTGGACATTGACCTGGACAGTGACCTGGACATTGACCTGTGACATTGACCTGGACATTGACCTGGACATTGACCTGGACATTGACCTGTGACATTGACCTGGACATTGACCTGGACATTGACCTGGACATTGACCTGTAACATTGACCTGGACATTGACCTGGACATTGACCTGTAACATTGACCTGGACATTGACCTGGACATTGACCTGTAACAAGACACACACCTGCAGAGAAGTAAATCAATGTTGTGATTAATCTGCAAACCTACTTGACTATTGTGACATATTTGTGTGTTTCATCACATGAAAGTACGTCTATTAAATATGTCACATGGACCTTTTTTTTGGTAGCTAATGTTTGCTTTTTAGTGAGCAAACTAACAACATGATATGTTTTCTCTTCAAGGATATTACCAATTATTGTGTTATAAAGCCATTATAGAATAATAAGTCATTAGTTACTATGTAGGTGAGCTCTGATCCTAATTCCGGATATTTCCATAGCTCAACTTGGGAGACAGCAACATGAGTGTGACTATTAGTGATTATTGACAAGGTGTGACTGACTGAAGATGACATCATCATATGGGTCATGAAGGCATGGAGGCCCAACCAGGAGCATCTTGCATGACTAAAGATGACATCATCACACGTGTCATGGAGATACAACATCTTGCATGACTAAAGATGACATCATCACACGTGTCATGGAGATACAACATCTTGCATGACTAAAGATGACATCATCACACATGTCATGGAGATACAACATCTTGCATGACTAAAGATGACATCATCACACATGTCATGGAGATACAACATCTTGCATGACTAAAGATGACATCATCACACGTGTCATGGAGATACAACATGTTGCATGACTAAAGATGACATCATCACACGTGTCATGGAGATACAAGATGTTGCATGACTAAAGATGACATCATCACACGTGTCATGGAGATACAAGATGTTGCATGACTAAAGATGGCATCATCACACGTGTCATGGAGATACAAGATGTTGCATGACTAAAGACGACATCATCACACGTGTCATGGAGATACAACATCTTGTATGACTTAAGATGACATCATCACACGTGTCATGGAGATACAACATCTTGCATGACTAAAGATGACATCATCACACATGTCATGGAGATACAACATCTTGCATGACTAAAGATGACATCATCACACATGTCATGGAGATACAACATCTTGCATGACTAAAGATGACATCATCACACATGTCATGGAGATACAACATGTTGCATGACTAAAGATGACATCATCACACGTGTCATGGAGATACAACATGTTGCATGACTAAAGATGACATCATCACACGTGTCATGGAGATACAAGATGTTGCATGACTAAAGATGACATCATCACACGTGTCATGGAGATACAAGATGTTGCATGACTAAAGATGACATCATCACACGTGTCATGGAGATACAAGATGTTGCATGACTAAAGATGACATCATCACACGTGTCATGGAGATACAACATCTTGCATGACTAAAGATGACATCATCACACGTGTCATGGAGATACAACATGTTGCATGACTAAAGATGACATCATCACACGTGTCATGGAGATACAACATGTTGCATGACTAAAGATGACATCATCACACGTGTCATGGAGATACAACATGTTGCATGACTAAAGATGACATCATCACACGTGTCATGGAGATACAACATGTTGCATGACTAAAGATGACATCATCACACGTGTCATGGAGATACAACATGTTGCATGACTAAAGATGACATCATCACACGTGTCATGGAGATACAACATGTTGCATGACTAAAGATGACATCATCACACGTGTCATGGAGATACAACATGTTGCATGAGCCTCACTCACTCACTCACTCACTCACTCATTCATTCCAAGGATGATTGACAGTCCAAGTCTGTGAATACTTTGCAAGTCCTTCAAGTGTCTCTTGCATCACCTGCTGCTTACCTGACGTACTCGCTAATAACTGTTCACACCTTCACCATCCAACTGAGGTCATGTGATCATCATCAATAAATACTCCATTCCATCTTTACTCCTATTCTTCTTCTTCTTCTTCCTCCTCCTCCTCCTCCTCTTCTTCTTCTTCTTCTTCTTGTCCATCCTCATTGGCATAGATGCCTGCTTCCCACTTCACCGCCATGTCACTTTTCCTCCTGGTCACACGGGTGGCCTCCAACACCTGCAACATCCAACATGACATCCATCATTGTCACATCCAACATAACATCCATCATTGTCACATCCAACATAACATCCATCATTGTCACATCCAACATAACATCCATCATTGTCGCACCCAACATAACATCCATCATTTTCACATCCAACATAACATCCATCATTGTCACATCCAACATAACATCCATCATTGTCACATCCAACATAACATCCATCATTGTCACATCCAACATAACATCCATCATTGTCACATCCAACATAACATCCATCATTGTCACATCCAACATAACATCCATCATTGTCACATCCAACATAACATCCATCATTGTCACATCCAACATAACATCTATCATTGTCACATCCAACATAACATCCATCATTGTCACATCCAACATAACATCCATCATTGTCACATCCAACATAACATCCATCATTGTCACATCCAACATGACATCCATCATTGTCGCATCCAACATAACATCCATCATTGTCGCATCCAACATGACATCCATCATTGTCGCATCCAACATGACATCCATCATTGTCGCATCCAACATGACATCCATCATTGTCACATCCAACATAACATCCATCATTGTCACATCCAACATGACATCCATCATTGTCGCACCCAACATAACATCCATCATTGTCACATCCAACATAACATCCATCATTGTCACATCCAACGTAACATCCATCATTGTCACATCCAACATGACATCCATCATTGTCACATCCAACATAACATCCATCATTGTCACATCCAACATGACATCCATCATTGTCGCACCCAACATAACATCCATCATTGTCACATCCAACATAACATCCTTCATTGTCACATCCAACGTAACATCCATCATTGTCACATCCAACATAACATCCATCATTGTCACATCCAACATAACATCCATCATTGTCACATCCAACATAACACCCATCATTGTCACATCCAACATAACATCCATCATTGTCACATCCAACATAACATCCATCATTGTCGCATCCAACATAACATCCATCATTGTCACATCCAACATAACATCCATCATTGTCACATCCAACATAACATCCATCATTGTCACATCCAACATAACATCCATCATTGTCACATCCAACATAACATCCATCATTGTCACATCCAACATAACATCCATCATTGTCACATCCAACATAACATCCATCATTGTCACATCTGGATAACATCCATCATTGTCAAATCCAACATAACATCCATCATTGTCACATCCAACATGACATCCATCATTGTCGCATCCAACATGACATCTATCATTGTCACATCCAACATGACATCCATCATTGTCACATCCAACATAACATCTATCATTGTCACATCCAAAATAACATCCATCATTGTCACATCCAACATAACATCCATCATTGTCACATCCAACATGACATCCATCATTGTCGCATCCAAAATAACATCCATCATTGTCACATCCAACATAACATCCATCATTGTCACATCCAACATGACATCCATCATTGTCGCATCCAACATAACATCCATCATTGTCGCATCCAACATGACATCCATCATTGTCGCATCCAACATGACATCCATCATTGTCGCATCCAACATGACATCCATCATTGTCGCATCCAACATGACATCCATCATTGTCACATCCAACATAACATCCATCATTGTCACATCCAACATAACATCCATCATTTTCACATCCAACATAACATCCATCATTGTCACATCCAACATAACATCCATCATTGTCACATCCAACATAACATCCATCATTTTCACATCCAACATAACATCCATCATTGTCACATCCAACATAACATCCATCATTGTCACATCCAACATAACATCCATCATTGTCACATCCAACATAACATCCATCATTGTCACATCCAACATAACATCCATCATTGTCACATCCAACATAACATCCATCATTGTCACATCCAACATAACATCCATCATTGTCACATCCAACATAACATCTATCATTGTCACATCCAACATAACATCCATCATTGTCACATCCAACGTAACATCCATCATTGTCACATCCAACATAACATCTATCATTGTCACATCCAACATAACATCCATCATTGTCACATCCAACATAACATCCATCATTGTCACATCCAACATGACATCCATCATTGTCACATCCAACATAACATCCATCATTGTCACATCCAACATGACATCCATCATTGTCACATCCAACATAACATCCATCATTGTCACATCCAACATAACATCCATCATTGTCACATCCAACATAACATCCATCATTGTCACATCCAACATAACATCCATCATTGTCACATCCAACATGACATCCATCATTGTCACATCCAACATAACATCCATCATTGTCACATCCAACATAACATCCATCATTGTCACATCCAACATAACATCCATCATTGTCACATCCAACACAACATCCATCATTGTCACATCCAACATAACATCCATCATTGTCACATCCAACATAACATCTATCATTGTCACATCCAACATAACATCCATCATTGTCACATCCAACATAACATCCATCATTGTCGCATCCAAAATAACATCCATCATTGTCACATCCAACATAACATCCATCATTGTCACATCCAACATGACATCCATCATTGTCGCATCCAAAATAACATCCATCATTGTCACATCCAACATAACATCCATCATTGTCACATCCAACGTAACATCCATCATTGTCACATCCAACATAACATCTATCATTGTCACATCCAACATAACATCCATCATTGTCACATCCAACATAACATCCATCATTGTCACATCCAAAATAACATCCATCATTGTCACATCCAACATAACATCCATCATTGTCACATCCAACATGACATCCATCATTGTCACATCCAACATAACATCCATCATTGTCACATCCAACATGACATCCATCATTGTCGCACCCAACATAACATCCATCATTGTCACATCCAACATAACATCCATCATTGTCACATCCAACGTAACATCCATCATTGTCACATCCAACATGACATCCATCATTGTCACATCCAACATAACATCCATCATTGTCACATCCAACATGACATCCATCATTGTCGCACCCAACATAACATCCATCATTGTCACATCCAACATAACATCCATCATTGTCACATCCAACGTAACATCCATCATTGTCACATCCAACATAACATCCATCATTGTCACATCCAACATAACATCCATCATTGTCACATCCAACATAACACCCATCATTGTCACATCCAACATAACATCCATCATTGTCACATCCAACATAACATCCATCATTGTCGCATCCAACATAACATCCATCATTGTCACATCCAACATAACATCCATCATTGTCACATCCAACATAACATCCATCATTGTCACATCCAACATAACATCCATCATTGTCACATCCAACATAACATCCATCATTGTCACATCCAACATAACATCCATCATTGTCACATCCAACATAACATCCATCATTGTCACATCTGGATAACATCCATCATTGTCAAATCCAACATAACATCCATCATTGTCACATCCAACATGACATCCATCATTGTCACATCCAACATAACATCTATCATTGTCACATCCAAAATAACATCCATCATTGTCACATCCAACATAACATCCATCATTGTCACATCCAACATGACATCCATCATTGTCGCATCCAAAATAACATCCATCATTGTCACATCCAACATAACATCCATCATTGTCACATCCAACATGACATCCATCATTGTCGCATCCAACATAACATCCATCATTGTCGCATCCAACATGACATCCATCATTGTCGCATCCAACATGACATCCATCATTGTCGCATCCAAAATAACATCCATCATTGTCACATCCAACATAACATCCATCATTGTCACATCCAACATGACATCCATCATTGTCGCATCCAACATAACATCCATCATTGTCGCATCCAACATGACATCCATCATTGTCGCATCCAACATGACATCCATCATTGTCGCATCCAACATGACATCCATCATTGTCACATCCAACATGACATCCATCATTGTCACATCCAACATAACATCCATCATTGTCACATCCAACATAACATCCATCATTGTCACATCCAACATAACATCCATCATTGTCACATCCAACATAACATCCATCATTGTCGCATCCAACATAACATCCATCATTGTCACATCCAACATAACATCCATCATTGTCACATCCAACATAACATCCATCATTGTCACATCCAACATAACATCCATCATTGTCACATCCAACATAACATCCATCATTGTCACATCCAACATAACATCCATCATTTTCACATCCAACATAACATCTATCATTGTCACATCCAACATAACATCCATCATTGTCACATCCAACGTAACATCCATCATTGTCACATCCAACATAACATCTATCATTGTCACATCCAACATAACATCCATCATTGTCGCATCCAACATAACATCCATCATTGTCACATCCAACATAACATCCATCATTGTCACATCCAACATAACATCCATCATTGTCACATCCAACATAACATCCATCATTGTCACATCCAACATAACATCCATCATTGTCACATCCAACATAACATCCATCATTGTCACATCCAACATAACATCCATCATTGTCACATCCAACATAACATCCATCATTGTCACATCTGGATAACATCCATCATTGTCAAATCCAACATAACATCCATCATTGTCACATCCAACATGACATCCATCATTGTCGCATCCAACATGACATCTATCATTGTCACATCCAACATGACATCCATCATTGTCACATCCAACATAACATCTATCATTGTCACATCCAAAATAACATCCATCATTGTCACATCCAACATAACATCCATCATTGTCACATCCAACATGACATCCATCATTGTCGCATCCAAAATAACATCCATCATTGTCACATCCAACATAACATCCATCATTGTCACATCCAACATGACATCCATCATTGTCGCATCCAACATAACATCCATCATTGTCGCATCCAACATGACATCCATCATTGTCGCATCCAACATGACATCCATCATTGTCGCATCCAACATGACATCCATCATTGTCACATCCAACATGACATCCATCATTGTCACATCCAACATAACATCCATCATTGTCACATCCAACATAACATCCATCATTGTCACATCCAACATGACATCCATCATTGTCACATCCAACATAACATCCATCATTGTCACATCCAACATGACATCCATCATTGTCACATCCAACATAACATCCATCATTGTCACATCCAACATAACATCCATCATTGTCACATCCAACATAACATCCATCATTGTCGCACCCAACATAACATCCATCATTTTCACATCCAACATAACATCCATCATTGTCACATCCAACATAACATCCATCATTGTCACATCCAACATAACATCCATCATTGTCACATCCAACATAACATCCATCATTGTCACATCCAACATAACATCCATCATTGTCACATCCAACACAACATCCATCATTGTCACATCCAACATAACATCCATCATTGTCACATCCAACATAACATCTATCATTGTCACATCCAACATAACATCCATCATTGTCACATCCAACATAACATCCATCATTGTCACATCCAACATGACATCCATCATTGTCACATCCAACATAACATCCATCATTGTCACATCCAACATGACATCCATCATTGTCGCACCCAACATAACATCCATCATTGTCACATCCAACATAACATCCATCATTGTCACATCCAACGTAACATCCATCATTGTCACATCCAACATGACATCCATCATTGTCACATCCAACATAACATCCATCATTGTCACATCCAACATGACATCCATCATTGTCGCACCCAACATAACATCCATCATTGTCACATCCAACATAACATCCATCATTGTCACATCCAACGTAACATCCATCATTGTCACATCCAACATAACATCCATCATTGTCACATCCAACATAACATCCATCATTGTCACATCCAACATAACACCCATCATTGTCACATCCAACATAACATCCATCATTGTCACATCCAACATAACATCCATCATTGTCGCATCCAACATAACATCCATCATTGTCACATCCAACATAACATCCATCATTGTCACATCCAACATAACATCCATCATTGTCACATCCAACATAACATCCATCATTGTCACATCCAACATAACATCCATCATTGTCACATCCAACATAACATCCATCATTGTCACATCCAACATAACATCCATCATTGTCACATCTGGATAACATCCATCATTGTCAAATCCAACATAACATCCATCATTGTCACATCCAACATGACATCCATCATTGTCGCATCCAACATGACATCTATCATTGTCACATCCAACATGACATCCATCATTGTCACATCCAACATAACATCTATCATTGTCACATCCAAAATAACATCCATCATTGTCACATCCAACATAACATCCATCATTGTCACATCCAACATGACATCCATCATTGTCGCATCCAAAATAACATCCATCATTGTCACATCCAACATAACATCCATCATTGTCACATCCAACATGACATCCATCATTGTCGCATCCAACATAACATCCATCATTGTCGCATCCAACATGACATCCATCATTGTCGCATCCAACATGACATCCATCATTGTCGCATCCAAAATAACATCCATCATTGTCACATCCAACATAACATCCATCATTGTCACATCCAACATGACATCCATCATTGTCGCATCCAACATAACATCCATCATTGTCGCATCCAACATGACATCCATCATTGTCGCATCCAACATGACATCCATCATTGTCGCATCCAACATGACATCCATCATTGTCACATCCAACATGACATCCATCATTGTCACATCCAACATAACATCCATCATTGTCACATCCAACATAACATCCATCATTGTCACATCCAACATAACATCCATCATTGTCACATCCAACATAACATCCATCATTGTCGCATCCAACATAACATCCATCATTGTCACATCCAACATAACATCCATCATTGTCACATCCAACATAACATCCATCATTGTCACATCCAACATGACATCCATCATTGTCACATCCAACATAACATCCATCATTGTCACATCCAACATGACATCCATCATTGTCACATCCAACATAACATCCATCATTGTCACATCCAACATAACATCCATCATTGTCACATCCAACATAACATCCATCATTGTCACATCCAACATAACATCCATCATTGTCACATCCATCATTGTCACATCCAACATAACATCCATCATTGTCACATCCAACATAACTTCCATCATTGTCACATCCAACATGACATCCATCATTGTCACATCCAACATAACATCCATCATTGTCACATCCAACATGACATCCATCATTGT
Organism: Entelurus aequoreus; assembly: GCF_033978785.1. Taxonomy (NCBI): domain Eukaryota; kingdom Metazoa; phylum Chordata; class Actinopteri; order Syngnathiformes; family Syngnathidae; genus Entelurus; species Entelurus aequoreus. The sequence goes on from NC_084751.1 coordinate 49,802,545, forward strand.
CACATCCAACATAACATCCATCATTGTCACATCCAACATAACATCCATCATTGTCACATCCAACATAACATCCATCATTGTCACATCCAACATAACATCCATCATTGTCACATCCATCATTGTCACATCCAACATAACATCCATCATTGTCACATCCAACATAACATCCATCATTGTCACATCCAACATAGGATCAATCAATCAGAGGTTTAAAAGTTGACATCAAACACAGAAGGAGTGACACAACACAACACAACACAACACAACACAACACAACACAACACAACACAACACAACACAACACAACACAACACAGCAGAAGATAGAATAACAATAAAGTCCTACATGCTAGGCCGTGTTGACCACTAGTGAAATATAACATCATATAAGTTGATATAAATAAATAAGTATATCTGCTGGTGTTAGACTGTAAGGATGTGTTGTACATTCTTACATATGTGACTTCATGTAAGAAATATACCTTCTTCTTTCTCATCATATTAGGATTATAGTCTCATACTTCTTCTTTCTCCTCATATTAGGATTATAGTCTCATACTTCTTCTTTCTCCTCATATTAGGATTATAGTCTCATACTTCTTCTTTCTCCTCATATTAGGATTATAGTCTCATACTTCTTCTTTCTCCTCATATTAGGATTATAGTCTCATACTTCTTCTTTCTCCTCATATTAGGATTATAGTCTCATTCTTTTACAGTTTGATTTCTATAACTATATTATAATCTAATTACTTTTACCACTTTATTCTCATAATATATATTTTGGCCCACATCTGCGGTGTCCTCCAAGGTTTCTCATTGTCATCCCATTGGGGTGAGTTTTTCCTTGCCCTGATGTGGGATGTGAGGCTTGTGCAGCCCTTTGAGACGCTGCTGATTTAGGCTATATAAATCAACTTTGATTGATTGATTGACTTTGAAGTGTTTTTTACCAACAATGATGAACTTTGACAACCTGAAGAGATCAGCGTACTTCCACACAGCGACATACCACTCTGAACATGTCATCTTGTACACTCTGAACATGTCATTTTGTACAGTTTGTCTCCTCCAATCACATGACACACACATGTGTGCACCAGCAAGGACACAAACGTGTGCAGACATCTTACTTACACGGGGATTGAAGTGATGTCATGCTAGTGTTGTTGTGTCATGTCCTAGAACACGGGGATTGAAGTGATGTCATGCTAGTGTTGTTGTGTCATGTTCTAGAACACGGGGATTGAAGTGATGTCATGCTAGTGTTGTTGTGTCATGTTCTAGAACACGGGGATTGAAGTGATGTCATGCTAGTGTTGTTGTGTCATGTTGTAGAACACGGGGATTGAAGTGATGTCATGCTAGTGTTGTTGTGTCCTGTTCTAGAACACGGGTATTGAAGTGATGTCATGCTAGTGTTGTTGTGTCATGTCCTAGAACACGGGGATTGAAGTGATGTCATGCTAGTGTTGTTGTGTCCTGTTCTAGAACACGGGGATTGAAGTGATGTCATGCTAGTGTTGTTGTGTCATGTCCTAGAACACGGGGATTGAAGTGATGTCATGCTAGTGTTGTTGTGTCATGTTCTAGAACACGGGGATTGAAGTGATGTCATGCTAGTGTTGTTGTGTCATGTTCTAGAACACGGGGATTGAAGTGATGTCATGCTAGTGTTGTTGTGTCATGTTCTAGAACACGGGGATTGAAGTGATGTCATGCTAGTGTTGTTGTGTCATGTTCTAGAACACGGGGATTGAAGTGATGTCATGCTAGTGTTGTTGTGTCATGTTCTAGAACTAGGCTGTCAAAGTGGTTTTACTGATGGCTGCATAGTCACATACTAAACTCAAGTTAAAATACATGCAATTCTTCTGTCAAAATTGAAAGAAGGAATATATTTAGCCAAAAAGATAAAGCACTCATTATTTGGCGGGCCAGATTTGGCCCCCAGGCCTTGAATTTGACACATTTGTTCTATAACATCAAATTGATTATCATATTGTATCTTCACTTTGTAAAGTTGAGTGCGTTTATTACTGTGTTTTAGGACTAGAGTTGCATCAACAAAGGAAGTACACAGGTGGTATATAGGAAGTACACAAGTGGTATACAGGAAGTACACAAGTGGTATACAGGAAGTACACAGGTGGTATACAGGAAGTACACAAGTGGTATACAGGAAGTACACAAGTGGTATACAGGAAGTACACAGGTGGTACACAGGAAGTACAGAGGCGGTACACAGGAAGTACACAGGCGGTACACAGGAAGTACACAGGTGGTACACAGGAAGTACACAGGTGGTACACAGGAAGTACACAGGTGGTACACAGGAAGTACACAGGTGGTACACAGGAAGTACACAGGCGGTACACAGGAAGTACACAGGTGGTACACAGGAAGTACACAGGTGGTACACAGGAAGTACACAGGTGGTACACAGGAAGTACACAGGTGGTATACAGGAAGTACACAGGTGGTACACAGGAAGTACACAGGTGGTACACAGGAAGTACACAGGTGGTACACAGGAAGTACACAGGCGGTACACAGGAAGTACACAGGTGGTACACAGGAAGTACACAGGTGGTACACAGGAAGTACACAGGTGGTCCTCGTCTTTATCACATACTTTTCTATGGTCATGAACACACACGCACACACACACACACACACACACACACACACACACACACACACACACACACACACACACACACACACACACACACACACACACACACACACACACACACACACACACACACACACACACACACACACACACACACACACACACACACAAACACACACACTAGTGTACGAGCACACAGTTGTGGACCAGTCACTTTTCATATGAACTTAAGATTGAGTATAAAGCAAATAAAAGGCAAAATGTTAAAGTATTTAAAATTACATTTCAAATAAAAACATGTTTACTCTTTTTGTTGTAAATAAACTTTCTATCTTCTTTATTTTGCCACAACTCGAAAGAGGCTAAGAATGCAGTGTTATATTTACAATCATCACATTATAATAATAATAATAACCATCACATTATAATAATAACAATCATCACATTATAATAACAATAACAATCATCACATTATAATAATAATAATCATCATCACATTATAATAACAATAACAATCATCACATTATAATAATAATAATAACCATCACATTATAATAATAACAATCATCACATTATAATAATAATAATAACCATCACATTATAATAATAACAATCATCACATTATAATAATAATAATAACCATCACATTATAATAACAATAACAATCATCACATTATAATAATAATAATAACCATCACATTATAATAATAACAATCATCACATTATAATAACAATAACAATCATCACATTATAATAATAATAATCATCATCACATTATAATAATAATAACAATCATCACATTATAATAATAATAATCATCACATTATAATAATAATAATCATCATCACATTATAATAATAATAACAATCATCACATTATAATAATAATAACAATCATCACATTATAATAATAATAATAACCATCACATTATAATAATAACAATCATCACATTATAATAATAATAATCATCATCACATGGTCAGTAGACATAGTTATAATAATAATAATAATAATAATATTGCCAATAGAGATGAGATTGTGTTGATTTGACCTGACCTAGGTCTGCCATTAAAGGACAGGTTGGGGTCAGAGGTCAGAGGTTACCTCATTAGCCAGCAACACACGAGCGTACTGAGCGAGCAGCAGGAGAGAAGCAACAAGACATAGTCAGTAAATAGTCAGGACATAGTCAGTACATAGTCAGTACATAGTCAGTATATAGTCAGTACATAGTCAGTACATAGTCAGTACATAGTCAGTACATAGTCAGTACATAGTCAGTATATAGTCAGGACATAGTCAGTACATAGTCAGTATATAGTCAGTATATATAGTCAGGACATAGTCAGGACATAGTACATAGTACATAGTGAGGACATAGTCAGTATATAGTCAGGACATAGTCAGTACATAGTCAGTACATAGTCAGTATATAGTCAGTACATAGTCAGTACATAGTCAGTATATAGTCAGTATATAGTCAGTACATAGTCAGGACATAGTCAGTACATAGTCAGTACATAGTCAGTATATAGTCAGTACATAGTCAGTACATAGTCAGTACATAGTCAGGACATAGTCAGTACATAGTCAGGACATAGTCAGTATATAGTCAGTATATAGTCAGGACATAGTCAGTATATAGTCAGTATATAGTCAGGACATAGTCAGGACATAGTCAGTACATAGTCAGTATATAGTCAGGACATAGTCAGTATATAGTCAGTATATAGTCAGTATATAGTCAGGACATAGTCAGTATATAGTCAGTACATAGTCAGTACATAGTCAGTATATAGTCAGTATATAGTCAGGACATAGTCAGTACATAGTCAGGATTTAGTCAGTACATAGTCAGTACATAGTCAGGACATAGTCAGTATATAGTCAGGACATAGCCAGTATATAGTCAGTACATAGTCAGTACATAGTCAGTATATAGTCAGGACATAGTCAGTACATAGTCAGGATTTAGTCAGTACATAGTCAGTACATAGTCAGTATATAGTCAGTATATAGTCAGGACATAGTCAGTACATAGTCAGGATTTAGTCGGTACATAGTCAGTACATAGTCAGGACATAGTCAGTACATAGTCAGTACATAGTCAGGACATAGTCAGTATATAGTCAGGACATAATCAGTACATAGTCAGTATATAGTCAGTTTATAGTCAGGACATAGTCAGGACATAGTCAGTACATAGTCAGTATATAGTCAGGACATAGTCAGTATATAGTCAGTATATAGTCAGTATATAGTCAGGACATAGTCAGTATATAGTCAGTACATAGTCAGTACATAGTCAGTATATAGTCAGTATATAGTCAGTACATAGTCAGTACATAGTCAGGACATAGTCAGTACATAGTCAGTACATAGTCAGTATATAGTCAGTACATAGTCAGTACATAGTCAGTACATAGTCAGGACATAGTCAGTACATAGTCAGTACATAGTCAGGACATAGTCAGTATATAGTCAGGACATAGTCAGTACATAGTCAGTATATAGTCAGTATATAGTCAGGACATAGTCAGGACATAGTCAGTACATAGTCAGTATATAGTCAGGACATAATCAGTATATAGTCAGTATATAGTCAGTATATAGTCAGGACATAGTCAGTATATAGTCAGTACATAGTCAGTACATAGTCAGTATATAGTCAGTATATAGTCAGGACATAGTCAGTACATAGTCAGGATTTAGTCAGTACATAGTCAGTACATAGTCAGGACATAGTCAGTATATAGTCAGGACATAGTCAGGACATAGCCAGTATATAGTCAGTACATAGTCAGTACATAGTCAGTATATAGTCAGGACATAGTCAGTACATAGTCAGGATTTAGTCAGTACATAGTCAGTACATAGTCAGGACATAGTCAGTATATAGTCAGGACATAGTCAGGACATAGCCAGTATATAGTCAGTACATAGTCAGTACATAGTCAGTATATAGTCAGGACATAGTCAGTATATAGTCAGTATATAGTCAGTATATAGTCAGTACATAGTCAGTATATAGTCAGTATATAGTCAGTATATAGTCAGTACATAGTCAGTATATAGTCAGGACATAGTCAGGACATAGTCAGGACATAGTCAGTACATAGTCAGGACATAGTCAGTACATAGTCAGGATTTAGTCAGTACATAGTCAGTACATAGTCAGGACATAGTCAGTATATAGTCAGGACATAGTCAGGACATAGCCAGTATATAGTCAGTACATAGTCAGTACATAGTCAGTATATAGTCAGGACATAGTCAGTACATAGTCAGTATATAGTCAGTATATAGTCAGTATATAGTCAGTACATAGTCAGTATATAGTCAGTATATAGTCAGTACATAGTCAGTATATAGTCAGGACATAGTCAGGACATAGTCAGTACATAGTCAGGACATAGTCAGTACATAGTCAGTATATAGTCAGTATATAGTCAGTATATAGTCAGGACATAGTCAGTACATCGTCAGTATATAGTCAGTACATAGTCAGTACATAGTCAGTACATAGTCAGTATATAGTCAGTACATAGTCAGGACATAGTCAGTATATAGTCAGTACATAGTCAGGACATAGTCAGTACATAGTCAGTATATAGTCAGGACATAGTCAGTACATAGCCAGTATATAGTCAGTACATAGTCAGTACATAGTCAGTATATAGTCAGGACATAGTCAGTACATAGTCAGGACATAGTCAGTACATAGTCAGTACATAGTCAGTACATAGTCAGTATATAGTCAGTACATAGTCAGTACATAGTCAGTACATAGTCAGTATATAGTCAGTACATAGTCAGGACATAGTCAGTATATAGTCAGGACATAGTCAGGACATAGTCAGTACATAGTCAGTATATAGTCAGGACATAGTCAGTATATAGTCAGTACACAGTCAGGACATAGTCAGTACATAGTCAGTACATAGTCAGTATATAGTCAGTATATAGTCAGGACATAGTCAGTATATAGTCAGTATATAGTCAGGACATAGTCAGTATATAGTCAGTAGTATATAGTCAGTATATAGTCAGTATATAGTCAGTATATAGTCAGTATATAGTCAGGACATAGTCAGTATATAGTCAGTATATAGTCAGTATATAGTCAGTACATAGTCAGTATATAGTCAGTATATAGTCAGGACATAGTCAGTATATAGTCAGTATATAGTCAGGACATAGTCAGTACATAGTCAGTATATAGTCAGGACATAGTCAGTATATAGTCAGTATATAGTCACTATATAGTCAGTATATAGTCAGTATATAGTCAGTACATAGTCAGTACATAGTCAGTACATAGTCAGGACATAGTCAGGACATAGTACATAGTGAGGACATAGTCAGTATATAGTCAGTGTATAGTCAGTATATAGTCAGTACATAGTCAGGACATAGTCAGTACATAGTCAGGACATAGTCAGGACATAGTCAGGACATAGTACATAGTGAGGACATAGTCAGTACATAGTCAGTACATAGTCAGTATATAGTCAGGACACAGTCAGGACATAGTCAGTACATAGTCAGTACATAGTCAGTATACAGTCAGGATATAGTCAGTACATAGTCAAGACATAGTTAGGACAAAGTCAGGACATAGTCAGTACATAGTCAAGACATAGTTAGGACACAGTCAGTACATAGTCAAGACATAGTTAGGACAAAGTCAGGACATAGTCAGTACATAGTCAGGACATAGTCAGGGCATAGTCAGTACATAGTCAGTATATAGTGAGGACATAGTCAGGACATAGTACATAGTCAGGACATAATGAGGACATAGTCAGTATATAGTCAGGACCTAGTCAGGATATAGTCAGGACATAGTCAGGCAATAGTGAGCACATAGTCAGTACATAGTCAGTATATAGTCAGGACAGAGTCAGGACATAGTCAGTACATAGTCAGTATACAGTCAGGACATAGTCAGTACATAGTCAAGACATAGTTAGGACAAAGTCAGGACATAGTCAGTACATAGTCAAGACATAGTTAGGACAAAGTCAGGACATAGTCAGGACATAGTCAGTACATAGTCAGGACATAGTCAGTACATAGTCAGTATATAGTCAGTACATAGTCAGTACATAGTCAGTACATAGTCAGTACATTGTCAATACATAGTTAGGACAAAGTCAGGACATAGTCAGTACATAGTCAGTACATAGTGAGGACATAGTCAGTACATAGTCAGTACATGTCAGGACATAGTCAGGACAGGATGTGAAAATGATCAACAACAATAGTACACACAGTCGCTAGAGGAAGGAACATTTGATAGAGAAAATACTTTTACTTTCATTTGCTGCCTTAAGTCTGGAATGTTCCCATGTGTTGAAGTATGTGCTGGCAATGAGTGAAAGTGAAAGTGAAAGTGAAAGTGAAATAACAAATCCCAGCACAGTCCAACATGGATTTAGTCCACCTTACATTACACCTCATTACAACATGAATTACAGTGTCAAGCAAACACAAGACTTTCTTTATCCACATACTGTATGAATAGGAATATGTATATGAATATGAATACTGTGTGAATATGATTATGAATACTGTGTGAATATGATTATGAATACTGTGTGAATATGAATATGAATACGAATATTAATACGGATATGTATATGAATAGGAATATGAATATGAATATGAATATGGATATGGATAAGACTAAGAATATGAATATGAATACGGATATGAATATGGATATGAATATGAATATAAATATGAATACAAATATGAATACAAATATAAATATGAATATGAATACTTACACTGTTGTCCTCCATGTGTTCCCTCCTTTTGACCTTGTGTGTTTCATAGTCTTCCATCAGGGTCTGCATGAAGTTTTTGGGTCGTGGTCCTCCTGAGTCCTCACTGCCAGCATCAGACAGAGTTCCTTCTGAAGGTGAGGGTGACACAGGCGGTCCTGCTCGCACCTTCTCGATCTTTCCTGGAGCACAATACCAGTCTGGATTGACTTGATTGGAACACAACATCTTCTTCTTCAATCAGCTCTTCTAGTACACTTAGGTCTATTTGGCCAGTCATCAGACTTCTTCTAGTACACTTCAGTCTATTTGGCCAGTCATCAGACTTCTTCTAGTACACTTAAGTCTATTTGGCCAGTCATCAGACTTCTTTTAGTACACTTAAGTCTATTTGGCCAGTCATCAGACTTCTTCTAGTACACTTAAGTCTATTTGGCCAGTCATCAGACTTCTTCTAGTACACTTCAGTCTATTTGGCCAGTGATCAGACTTCTTCTAGTACACTTAGGTCTATTTGGCCAGTCATCAGACTTCTATTACACTTAAGTCTATTTGGCCAGTGATTAGACTTATTCTAGTACTCTTAAGTCTATTTGGCCAGTCATCAGACTTCTTCCAGTACACTTAAGTCTATTTGGCCAGTGATCAGACTTCTTCTAGTACACTTAAGTCTATTTGGTCAGTGATCAGACTTCTTCTAGTACACTTAAGTCTATTTGGCCAGGGATCTGACTTCTTCTAGTACACTTAAGTCTATTTGGCCAGTGATCAGACTTCTTCTAGTACACTTAAGTCTATTTGGCCAGTGATCAGACTTCTTCTAGTACACTTAAGTCTATTTGGCCAGTCATCAGACTTCTTCTAGTACACTTCAGTCTATTTGGCCAGTGATCAGACTTCTTCTAGTACACTTAAGTCTATTTGGCCAGTGGTCAGACTTCTTCTAGTACACTTAAGTCTATTTGGCCAGTGATCAGACTTCTTCTAGTCTATTTGGCCTGTGATCAGACTTCTTCTAGTACACTTAAGTCTATTTGGCCAGGGATCTGACTTCTTCTAGTACACTTAAGTCTATTTGGCCAGTGATCAGACTTCTTCTAGTACACTTAAGTCTATTTGGCCAGTGATCAGACTTCTTCTAGTACACTTCAGTCTATTTGGCCAGTGATCAGACTTCTTCTAGTACACTTAAGTCTATTTGGCCAGTCATCAGACTTCTTCTAGTACACTTCAGTCTATTTGGCCAGTCATCAGACTTCTTCTAGTACACTTAAGTCTATTTGGCCAGTGATCAGACTTCTTCTAGTACACTTAAGTCTATTTGGCCAGTCATCAGACTTCTTCTAGTACACTTAAGTCTCTGTGGCCAGTGATCAGACTTCTTCTAGTACACTTAAGTCTATGTGGCCAGTGATCAGACTTCTTCTAGTACACTTAAGTCTATTTGGCCAGTGATCAGACTTCTTCTAGTACACTTAAGTCTATGTGGCCAGTGATCAGACTTCTTCTAGTACACTTAAGTCCATTTGACCAGTGATCAGACTTAAAAAGCCATAAAGTTGTGTATTTCTTGCAGTCCTTGCAATTTTGATAGCAACGATAACATAAAACCACATGACTAAAATGCATGGATGACAAAAACAAATCCTCTTTAGACATCCTGAAATTGTTTTCCATAAAAGTTGAATGGGGTTCTATGACCTTAAGTACTACTGAATCTATGGGAACACATACAATAACTCTTTACTGTCACTTGTAGGGGGGATGTAACAATATGACTTTTCATATCACAGTTATCCTGACCAAAATGATCACCCTTAAAGGAGCCATATGTAGAAATGTCATGTCAAGTCATCATTAAATGATGTCATTAATAAATCATCTTCTTTTCCAATACCTCTATCACTGATAACAGTAGTTCATATGATCATTTCTAAATTACATTTACAGCCCCTAAATTGTATTATTGTTTTTATTTCGATGCCCCGCCCTCCATTGTTTGACCAATTACAAAGTCTGTGAGTGTGTCACATCCAGGTTGCCATCTTGGTCTGGCTACTGCCACTGGTAAAGTTACTAAACATGTTAGACTTAGTCCATCTAAAAGTTACCATTCTTAACTTATTCATGACAAAGCCAGGAACTAAACCAGGATTTGTGTCGGGGATGCCTTTGAAAGATGGACACCATTGAATGTTTTCATCTGACGCAAAACTTGCTCATTTCCTTCTTGATAGGTAAGTCAGGCATTTACCTTTTCTAATGACTTGTAATAAATGGAAATGGACATTTGCTATGTCAACTATATTGTCCAGTACAGTCTATGATCTTGTCTAACAAAGATAGTATGTTCCTGCAACCAATGTTAGCATGCTAGCCCGGTCAATGACACATGGACATACATGCTAACATATGCTAGTTAGCATGTATGTCCATGTGTCATCCAACTGACAGGACAACATGTATTTAGTACTAATAAAAGCTATGTGGATATGTGTAGTGTCAGTGCCTATTTGCTTCTCAATACGCTGAGGAAATGCGTCCAACATTAGCACAGCTAATTGTGGTTTCTGGTACTGTACAGTGTGTGCATCAAACACATATGGTACAGTACAGTATGTGCATCAAACACATATGGTACTGTACAGTATGTGCATCAAACACATATGGTACTGTACAGTATGTGCATCAAACACACATGGGGTGTATTTGCTTGGTACAAAATAATGCATGACATGTATTATTTGTGTATTGACATGCTAGTAGGCTATATGATTTATGCGTAACGTGGCTTTTGCGTAATGTGGCTTGGCTCATAGAATTGCGCTCTGCACTGGAATATGGTGATGTGCGTACATGGAAGACACTGTTGGATGCAACATGGGGTTATGGAAGACACTGTTGGATGCAACATGGGGTTATGGAAGACACTGTTGGATGCAACATGGGGTTATGGAAGACACTGTTGGATGCAACATGGGGTTATGGAAGACACTGTTGGATGCGACATGGGGTTATGGAAGACACTGTTGGATGCAACATGGGGTTATGGAAGACACTGTTGGATGCAACATGGGGTTATGGAAGACACTGTTGGATGCAACATGGGGTTATGGAAGACACTGTTGGATGCAACATGGGGTTATGGAAAACACTGTTGGATGCAACATGGGGTTATGGAAGACACTGTTGGATGCAACATGGGGTTATGGAAGACACTGTTGGATGCAACATGGGGTTATGGAAGACACTGTTGGATGCGACATGGGGTTATGGAAGACACTGTTGGATGCAACATGGGGTTATGGAAGACACTGTTGGATGCAACATGGGGTTATGGAAGACACTGTTGGATGCAACATGGGGTTATGGAAGACACTGTTGGATGCCACATGGGGTTATGTTATGCTGAACCAAATGTGGCCATCATTTTAATGTGGGCCTTGACTTGCCATCAAAGTAGGTTCTATATCATATTTAATATATCATCATTAGGATGCAGTCAAACTACACATTTTAGCAGGCTCATGCCAACTATCTGTCCCGACTGATTGATTGAAACTTTTATTGGTAGATAGTACAGTACAGTACATATTCCCTACAATTGACCACTAAATGGTAACACCCCAATAAGTTTTTTAACTTGTTTAAGTCGGGGTCCACTTAAATTGATTCATGGTAAAATGACTAAAATATTGCTGTGTAACTTTACAAATACATTTGGCTAATGGACATGAGTCAAATGTGGCATAATTACTGAGTAAATGTGGCATAATTACTAAGTAAATGTGGCATAATTACTGAGTAAATGTGGCATAATTACTGAGTAAATGTGGCATAATTACTGAATAAATGTGGCATAATTACTAAGTAAATGTGGCATAATTACTGAGTAAATGTGGCATAATTACTGAGTAAATGTGGCATAATTACTGAGTAAATGTGGCATAATTACTGAGTAAATGTGGCATAATTACTAAGTAAATGTGGCATAATTACTAAGTAAATGTGGCATAATTACTGAGTAAATGTGGCATAATTACTAAGTAAATGTGGCATAATTACTAAGTAAATGTGGCATAATTACTGAGTAAATGTGGCATAATTACTGAGTAAATGTGGCATAATTACTAAGTAAATGTGGCATAATTACTGAGTAAATGTGGCATAATTACTGAGTAAATGTGGCATAATTACTGAGTAAATGTGGCATAACTACTGAGTAAATGTGGCATGATTACTAAGTAAATGTGGCATGATTACTGAGTAAATGTGGCATAATTACTGAGTAAATGTGGCATAATTACTAAGTAAATGTGGCATAATTACTAAGTAAATGTGGCATAATTACTGAGTAAATGTGGCATATTTACTGAGTAAATGTGGCATAATTACTAAGTAAATGTGGCATAATTACTGAGTAAATGTGGCATATTTACTGAGTAAATGTGGCATAATTACTAAGTAAATGTGGCATAATTACTGAGTAAATGTGGCATATTTACTGAGTAAATGTGGCATAAATACTAAGTAAATGTGGCATAATTACTGAGTAAATGTGGCATAATTACTAAGTAAATGTGGCATAATTACTAAGTAAATGTGGCATAATTACTAAGTAAATGTGGCATAATTACTAAGTAAATGTGGCATAATTATTGAGTAAATGTGGCATAATTACTGAGTAAGTGTGGCATAATTACTGAGTAAATGTGGCATAATTACTAAGTAAATGTGGCATAATTACTAAGTAAATGTGGCATAATTACTGAGTAAATGTGGCATAATTACTGAGTAAATGTGGCATAATTACTAAGTAAATGTGGCATAATTACTGAGTAAATGTGGCATAATTACTGACTAAATGTGGCATAATTACTAAGTAAATGTGGCATAATTACTAAGTAAATGTGGCATAATTACTGAGTAAATGTGGCATAATTACTGAGTAAATGTGGCATAATTACTAAGTAAATGTGGCATAATTACTGAGTAAATGTGGCATAATTACTGACTAAATGTGGCATAATTACTGAGTAAATGTGGCATAATTACTGAGTAAATGTGGCATAATTACTGAGTAAATGTGGCATAATTACTAAGTAAATGTGGCATAATTACTAAGTAAACCAACTTGCAAGAAGCATAAACAAGAGAAACCTGCAGCCATTGTTGCCATTTGAAGTTCAGTTCAAGTTAAAGTGAACTTGAACTTGAACTTCACTTTAAGTTCCTTGGAGTAGGATTGCTATCTGGCAACCTCAGCCAAGGAGAGGGGGAGGGACTACACAACTATGACCCTGACTGCAGTACCAAAATAGTAGTATATGATATTGTAGTAGTAGTATATGATATTGTAGTAGTAGTATGTGATATTGTAGTAGTAGTATATGATATTGTAGTAGTAGTATATGATATTGTAGTAGTAGTATGTGATATTGTAGTAGTAGTATATGATATTGTAGTAGTAGTATGTGATATTGTAGTAGTAGTATGTGATATTGTAGTAGTAGTATATGATATTGTAGTAGTAGTATGTGATATTGTAGTAGTAGTATGTGATATTGTAGTAGTAGTATATGATATTGTAGTAGTAGTATGTGATATTGTAGTAGTAGTATGTGATATTGTAGTAGTAGTATGTGATATTGTAGTAGTAGTATGTGATATTGTAGTAGTAGTATATGATATTGTAGTAGTAGTATGTGATATTGTAGTAGTAGTATATGATATTGTAGTAGTAGTATATGATATTGTAGTAGTAGTATGTGATATTGTAGTAGTAGTATGTGATATTGTAGTAGTAGTATATGATATTGTAGTAGTAGTATGTGATATTGGAGTAGTAGTATATGATATTGTAGTAATAGTATGTGATATTGTAGTAGTAGTATGTGATATTGTGGTAGTAGTATATGATATTGTAGTAGTAGTATATGATATTGTAGTAGTAGTATGTGATATTGTAGTAGTAGTATATGATATTGCAGTAGTAGTATGTGATATTGGAGTAGTAGTATATGATATTGTAGTAATAGTATGTGATATTGTAGTAGTAGTATATGATATTGTGGTAGTAGTATATGATATTGTAGTAGTAGTATATGATATTGTAGTAGTAGTATATGATATTGTAGTAGTAGTATGTGATATTGTAGTAGTAGTATATGACATTGTAGTAGTAGTATATGATATTGTAGTAGTAGTATATGATATTGTAGTAGTAGTATATGATATTGTAGTAGTAGTATATTATATTGTAGTAGTATGTAATATTGTAGTAGTAGTATGTGATATTGTAGTAGTAGTATATGATATTGTAGTAGTAGTAGTATATGATATTGTACCAGTATGTGATATTGTAGTAGTAGTATATGATATTGTTGTAGTAGTATGTGATATTGTAGTAGTAGTATATGATATTGTAGTAATAGTATGTGATATTGTAGTAGTAGTATATGATATTATAGTAAGTTTATATGATCGATACTCAAGTGATTAGATTGATTTGAAAATGCATTTTGTTAATGTTTACAAACTCCAGGAATAAGTCTGGACAAAGAAGGACTTTGTGGTTTCAAAGGAGTATTTGATTTTTTGCTTTTGTTTAGTTATTGCGTTCTATTTACTTTTTTTTTGCTTAAACAATTGTTTGAAATACAAGAGAGTGAAGAAGTAGTTTAAATATTGTTATTATACTGTCTATAACTGTCAATACATCTCAACATTTACAGTTAATACATGTATCTCACCCATGGATGATTGTAATAAAACTGTCATCAGAACATCCCTAAATGGTACCCTAAAGTTTGACTTAGGTACTAATACTACTAGTAGTAGTATTGTTTGTGTACAAGCGACACAGTTTAGCAGGAGTGTACCAACACTTTGCAGCAGATGACTAACCTGGTTCTGTTCTGGCGGTCAACTAACCTGGTGCTGTTCAGGCGGTCAACTAACCTGGTGCTGTTCTGGCGGTCAACTAACCTGGTACTGTTCTGGTGGTCAACTAACCTGGTGCTGTTCTGGCGGTCAACTAACCTGGTGCTGTTCTGGCGGTCAACTAACCTGGTGCTGTTCTGGTGGTCAACTAACCTGGTGCTGTTCTGGCGGTCAACTAACCTGGTGCTGTTCTGGCGGTCAACTAACCTGGTACTGTTCTGGTGGTCAACTAACCTGGTACTGTTCTGGCGGTCAACTAACCTGGTACTGTTCCGGCGGTCAACTAACCTGGTGCTGTTTTGGCGGTCAACTAACCTGGTACTGTTCCAGCGGTCAACTAACCTGGTACTGTTCTGGCGGTCAACTAACCTGGTACTGTTCCGGCGGTCAACTAACCTGGTGCTGTTCTGGCGGTCAACTAACCTGGTACTGTTCTGGCGGTCAACTAACCTGGTGCTGTTCTGGTGGTCAACTAACCTGGTGCTGTTCTGGCGATCAACTAACCTGGTACTGTTCCAGCGGTCAACTAACCTGGTGCTGTTCTGGCGGTCAACTAACCTGGTACTGTTCTGGCAGTCAACTAACCTGGTGCTGTTCTGGTGGTCAACTAACCTGGTACTGTTCTGGCGGTCAACTAACCTGGTACTGTTCTGGCGGTCAACTAACCTGGTGCTGTTCTGGCGGTCAGCGTGAGTCTAGTTGGCAGGCTGTTGCTCTTCAGCTTGTCTGCCGGGTTTATGCTGCTTTTCCGCGGTCCTGATTTTGCAGGAACATGACTGCTGCCGGTAACGTTCCCGGCATGAGGAACGATAACAGGCTGAGCCTCTCTCTGTTTCTTCAGTTCTTCCTCTCTCTGCTGAGCTGCTCGGATCTCCTCCTCGATCATGGACAATGTACGTTGCTTCTTGGAGCGCAGGCGGAACGGCCCGCTCGCCACCTCCACCTCAGGGCCTTTGGTCGCTGCCGCCGTGCTGCGAAGTTCAGCTGCTTCGGAATATTTACTGAAATAGCTGAAGTCCGACTTTTCTGGGCTTGAAGGAGAAGGGGGACGGCAGACGGGTGGCGGCCTGGGGACAGAAGCTATGGGGACAGAGCATGGAGCTGGAGCAGTGACTGGAGCTGAGGAAGCAAGCGCTCTGGTATAAGACGACTGGATCTTGATCCTGGGTCCTCTCTCTTTGGGTCTCTGTGGTGGAGAGACAGGTTGAGAAGGAGTTGGAGATGGCTGCGTTGGATTGGATGAATGTTGCTGGTCTTGTCTTTCTATCAGCTTCTCTGGGAAAGCAACCTGTGCCTCTGGCAACCGGGATGAGTTAGATGTAGCAAGGCTGGAGGACACAGGGGCTTGGAGACAGTCAGATTCCCCAAATGACAGAGGGGAAGAGGAAACTGGCACTGGGCTGCTTGTTGAAGCTGAGGATGAAGACACAGGGCTGCTCATTTGTGAAGAATCCAACTGCCAGTCACCTCCATTGGTGGAAAGGGCATTTTGGATGACATTTTGGACAAGTACCTCTGCCTGATATTCCAGCTCCTCCTCAGCCCCATTGCCAGTGGTTTGCCCATTGACTGGGGTAGTAGGCTGGGGTGTAGGCGGTGATACTGGGGTAAGTGGCAGAGGAGTCGGGGGAAGTGAGGCTCCGCTGTCTGAAACACTATCCAAGCTAAACACTGTTGTGTCCTGAGAGCGCACTGAAAACTCATCCAACCCCGAGTCGGACTCCTCTGGGTGGAAGTGGCTCTTGCCTTCCTCTTCATCACTGAGATTTGTCATTACAGCTCGAACACTGGTAAATTCTCCTGGAACGCCATCATCACACCAGGTCACGTTACACTCTGCCCTTTCTGTAACGATGCTGTTGCTCCCATGGCTGCCCCTTGGCACGGACTTTGAGAAGGGCCTGGCGCAGTACATATGAGGAGCCACAGAAGTTTTGGTCACTTCCCCTTGCAGGAATTGCTTCCGGGCAGATGAGAAGTCAATCTTTTTTTCTAGAATGTCTTCCTTCCTGATTAGCTCTGGGTCAAGGGTCACCAATGTGGGGGGTCCAGTCAGCTGGGGCTGATCACCGTCAAAGGAAATACAAAAGGATAACCTTAATATTGAGCCAGTATTCTACTGTAACCTGAGAAGTGCTTGTCACCTGTGTGTGTGCACAGCTTTGATGATGCTTCTGTTGTTTCCTCTCCTGGTACTTTTTCAGAGACTCCAGTTGTTCCGTGTCCAGCTGCTCCTCCAAAGGAACCTTGGAAAAACAGACCAATTCATGAAATGAGTCTGTCAATATCAAATATTCAATAGGTAAGCACCTCTTGCGGAGGGTTCCACCAACGCTGAGCAATGCCAGGGTTTTTCTTCACCGCCTGATCTTTGATGAGCTCTTGGCGCTCACGCTCCAACTCATGGACCTGTTGGACAGGAAGAAGGAGGAAGGATGAAGACCAGGAATGTTGAAGCTTTCCCATAAAAGCCATTTTGCCCCCTTGTTTGGAATTGTCTGAAGCCGCAAAACATAACACAGCTTAAAAACTGCTAAATGTTATTTTTGATAAAAGAACAGACGTGTGGGGTGTTACATATGCCTGGCTAGTGGAGTTGTGTGATAGTTACACATGTGTGATAGTTACACATGTGTAACTATCACACATGTGTAACTATCACACATGTGTGATAGTTACACATGTGTGATAGTTACACCTCATTCCCCAGCGTCCTTAGAGCTGCATTGGACAGCGAGTTGACAGCTCTTGGTTTTTAGCTCACAGACTAGCACAACTCTATTCAACTCTCAATCAGTGGTCGACGTGTGCAGAGCTGGACTGAGCTGCATGTTACACATGTGCTGCATGTTACACAGTTACACATGTGCTGCATGTTACACATCTGCTGCATGTTACACATGTGCTGCATGTTACACAGTTACACATGTGCTGCATGTTACACATGTGCAGCATGTTACAAAGTTACACATCTGCTGCATGTTACACATGTGCTGCATGTTACACATGTGCAGCATGTTACACAGTTACACATGTGCTGCATGTTACACAGTTACACATGTGCTGCATGTTACACAGTTACACATGTGCAGCATGTTACACAGTTACACATGTGCTGCATGTTACAGTTACACATGTGCAGCATGTTACACAGTTACACATGTGCTGCATGTTACACAGTTACACATGTGCTGCATGTTACACAGTTACACATGTGCTGCATGTTACACAGTTACACATGTGCTGCATGTTACACAGTTACACATGTGCTGCATGTTACACAGTTACACATGTGCAGCATGTTACACAGTTACACATGTGCAGCATGTTACACAGTTACACATGTGCTGCATGTTACACAGTTACACATGTGCAGCATGTTACACAGTTACACATGTGCTGCATGTTACACAGTTACACATGTGCAGCATGTTACACAGTTACACATGTGCAACATGTTACACAGTTACACATGTGCAGCATGTTACACAGTTACACATGTGCAGCATGTTACACAGTTACACATGTGCAGCATGTTACACGTGCTGCATGTTACACAGTTACACATGTGCAGCATATTACACATCTGCTGCAGGTTACACATGTGCTGCATGTTACACAGTTACAAATGTGCTGCATGTTACACAGTTACACATGTGCTGCATGTTACACAGTTACACATGTGCTGCATGTTACACAGTTACACATGTGCAGCATGTTACACAGTTACACATGTGCAACATGTTACACAGTTACACATGTGCAGCATGTTACACAGTTACACATGTGCAGCATGTTACACAGTTACACATGTGCAGCATGTTACACAGTTACACATGTGCAGCATATTACACATCTGCTGCAGGTTACACATGTGCTGCATGTTACACAGTTACACATGTGCTGCATGTTACAGTTACACATGTGCAGCATGTTACACAGTTACACATGTGCTGCATGTTACACAGTTACACATGTGCAGCATGTTACACAGTTACACATGTGCAGCATGTTACACAGTTACACATGTGCTGCATGTTACACAGTTACACATGTGCAGCATGTTACACAGTTGCACATGTGCAGCATGTTACACAGTTACACATGTGCAGCATGTTACACAGTTACACATGTGCAGCATGTTACACAGTTACACATGTGCTGCATGTTACACAGTTACACATGTGCAGCATGTTACACAGTTACACATGTGCTGCATGTTACACAGTTACACATGTGCAGCATGTTACACAGTTACACATGTGCAACATGTTACACAGTTACACATGTGCAGCATGTTACACAGTTACACATGTGCAGCATGTTACACAGTTACACATGTGCAGCATGTTACACGTGCTGCATGTTACACAGTTACACATGTGCAGCATATTACACATCTGCTGCAGGTTACACATGTGCTGCATGTTACACAGTTACACATGTGCTGCATGTTACAGTTACACATGTGCAGCATGTTACACAGTTACACATGTGCTGCATGTTACACAGTTACACATGTGCAGCATGTTACACAGTTACACATGTGCAGCATGTTACACAGTTACACATGTGCTGCATGTTACACAGTTACACATGTGCAGCATGTTACACAGTTACACATGTGCTGCATGTTACACAGTTACACATGTGCAGCATGTTACACAGTTACACATGTGCAGCATGTTACACAGTTACACATGTGCAGCATGTTACACAGTTACACATGTGCTGCATGTTACACAGTTACACATGTGCTGCATGTTACACAGTTACACATGTGCAGCATGTTACACAGTTACACATGTGCAGCATGTTACACAGTTACACATGTGCAGCATGTTACACAGTTACACATGTGCAGCATGTTACACAGTTACACATGTGCTGCATGTTACACAGTTACACATGTGCAGCATGTTACACAGTTACACATGTGCTGCATGTTACACAGTTACACATGTGCAGCATGTTACACAGTTACACATGTGCAACATGTTACACAGTTACACATGTGCAGCATGTTACACAGTTACACATGTGCAGCATGTTACACAGTTACACATGTGCAGCATGTTACACGTGCTGCATGTTACACAGTTACACATGTGCAGCATATTACACATCTGCTGCATGTTACACATGTGCTGCATGTTACACAGTTACACATGTGCTGCATGTTACACATGTGCAGCATGTTACAAAGTTACACATCTGCTGCATGTTACACATGTGCTGCATGTTACACATGTGCAGCATGTTACACATGTGCAGCATGTTACACAGTTAAACATGTGCTGCATGTTACACAGTTACACATGTGCTGCATGTTACACAGTTACACATGTGCAGCATGTTACACAGTTACACATGTGCTGCATGTTACAGTTACACATGTGCAGCATGTTACACAGTTACACATGTGCTGCATGTTACACAGTTACACATGTGCTGCATGTTACACAGTTACACATGTGCTGCATGTTACACAGTTACACATGTGCTGCATGTTACACAGTTACACATGTGCTGCATGTTACACAGTTACACATGTGCAGCATGTTACACAGTTACACATGTGCAGCATGTTACACAGTTACACATGTGCTGCATGTTACACAGTTACACATGTGCAGCATGTTACACAGTTACACATGTGCTGCATGTTACACAGTTACACATGTGCAGCATGTTACACAGTTACACATGTGCAACATGTTACACAGTTACACATGTGCAGCATGTTACACAGTTACACATGTGCAGCATGTTACACAGTTACACATGTGCAGCATGTTACACGTGCTGCATGTTACACAGTTACACATGTGCAGCATATTACACATCTGCTGCAGGTTACACATGTGCTGCATGTTACACAGTTACAAATGTGCTGCATGTTACACAGTTACACATGTGCTGCATGTTACACAGTTACACATGTGCTGCATGTTACACAGTTACACATGTGCAGCATGTTACACAGTTACACATGTGCAACATGTTACACAGTTACACATGTGCAGCATGTTACACAGTTACACATGTGCAGCATGTTACACAGTTACACATGTGCAGCATGTTACACAGTTACACATGTGCAGCATATTACACATGTGCAACATGTTACACAGTTACACATGTGCAGCATGTTACACAGTTACACATGTGCAGCATGTTACACAGTTACACATGTGCAGCATGTTACACAGTTACACATGTGCAGCATATTACACATCTGCTGCAGGTTACACATGTGCTGCATGTTACACAGTTACACATGTGCTGCATGTTACAGTTACACATGTGCAGCATGTTACACAGTTACACATGTGCTGCATGTTACACAGTTACACATGTGCAGCATGTTACACAGTTACACATGTGCAGCATGTTACACAGTTACACATGTGCTGCATGTTACACAGTTACACATGTGCAGCATGTTACACAGTTGCACATGTGCAGCATGTTACACAGTTACACATGTGCAGCATGTTACACAGTTACACATGTGCAGCATGTTACACAGTTACACATGTGCTGCATGTTACACAGTTACACATGTGCAGCATGTTACACAGTTACACATGTGCTGCATGTTACACAGTTACACATGTGCAGCATGTTACACAGTTACACATGTGCAACATGTTACACAGTTACACATGTGCAGCATGTTACACAGTTACACATGTGCAGCATGTTACACAGTTACACATGTGCAGCATGTTACACGTGCTGCATGTTACACAGTTACACATGTGCAGCATATTACACATCTGCTGCAGGTTACACATGTGCTGCATGTTACACAGTTACACATGTGCTGCATGTTACAGTTACACATGTGCAGCATGTTACACAGTTACACATGTGCTGCATGTTACACAGTTACACATGTGCTGCATGTTACACAGTTACACATGTGCAGCATGTTACACAGTTACACATGTGCTGCATGTTACACAGTTACACATGTGCAGCATGTTACACAGTTACACATGTGCTGCATGTTACACAGTTACACATGTGCAGCATGTTACACAGTTACACATGTGCAGCATGTTACACAGTTACACATGTGCAGCATGTTACACAGTTACACATGTGCTGCATGTTACACAGTTACACATGTGCTGCATGTTACACAGTTACACATGTGCAGCATGTTACACAGTTACACATGTGCAGCATGTTACACAGTTACACATGTGCAGCATGTTACACAGTTACACATGTGCAGCATGTTACACAGTTACACATGTGCTGCATGTTACACAGTTACACATGTGCAGCATGTTACACAGTTACACATGTGCTGCATGTTACACAGTTACACATGTGCAGCATGTTACACAGTTACACATGTGCAACATGTTACACAGTTACACATGTGCAGCATGTTACACAGTTACACATGTGCAGCATGTTACACAGTTACACATGTGCAGCATGTTACACGTGCTGCATGTTACACAGTTACACATGTGCAGCATATTACACATCTGCTGCAGGTTACACATGTGCTGCATGTTACACAGTTACACATGTGCTGCATGTTACAGTTACACATGTGCAGCATGTTACACAGTTACACATGTGCTGCATGTTACACAGTTACACATGTGCAGCATGTTACACAGTTACACATGTGCAGCATGTTACACAGTTACACATGTGCTGCATGTTACACAGTTACACATGTGCAGCATGTTACACAGTTACACATGTGCTGCATGTTACACAGTTACACATGTGCAGCATGTTACACAGTTACACATGTGCAGCGTGTTACACAGTTACACATGTGCAGCATGTTACACAGTTACACATGTGCAGCATGTTACACAGTTACACATGTGCTGCATGTTACACAGTTACACATGTGCTGCATGTTACACAGTTACACATGTGCAGCATGTTACACAGTTACACATGTGCAGCATGTTACACAGTTACACATGTGCTGCATGTTACACAGTTACACATGTGCAGGTGGACAGTACTTTGAAATGACTACTGAGCAAAAAAAGCTGAATGCTTGTTTTAAAAACGGTTTGCAACTTTAAATGTTTTGTTGTTTTAAAAATGTTTTGCAACTTTAAATGTTTTGTTGTTTAAGCAGCCGTCCATTGCAGCGTGTTGAAAGTGTAAGTGCTGATTAGTTGACACGTAATTACCTCCTCAGAATCCCGTATCCTGGTCACTCTGACATGTTGCTCCTCTCCTGGAGTAAAAAGTTTTGCGGGCCTTTTGTCTTCCTGAAAAGCTCTCAGCTCAAACTTAGCAGTGGTGTGGCTGGATTCCTCCCTTGGTACATGTCCGTTAGTTTTTGTCCCCAAGTGGTCCTGGTGCACGAAGGTGCTTTGTCTTGGCCCCTCCACTGTGATTGGCTGCTGATATCCAGGAGTTGAATTGGACACACTCACAGAAGAATATTTTCCATCAATGCTAACTGGTGTGGTGTATGAGGGGGAGGAGCTTCCATTGGTGGGTGTTTCTGAGGCTGCATCCAGCACCTGGTCCAGGTAGCGAATCTCCTAAGGACAGGGAACAGGAAAATAGAATTTACAATGAGGGTTTCCAACCGGAATGTAATTCTGCAGCTACTGTCTTTTATCAACATTTTTAACAATTTGCACATCAGTCTAGACCAAGGATGTCGAACTCATTTTAGCTCAAGGGCCGCATGGAGGAAAATCTATTCCCGAGTGGGCCGTAATGGTAAAATCATGGCATGATAACTTAAAAATAAAGACAAATCCAGGTTCTTTTCTTTGTTTTATTTTGGCCAAAAATAGAATGAGACACATTCTGAAAAAGTACAAATCACAAATAATCCTCTGGACAAAACACTTAAAGTTTGTCTAAAATTCTGAGGAAATTGGTGCAGTTTCAAAAACACAACGAGCTTAGACTTTGTCTCAGTGTATCTACAAAGCCAGGATTCAAACTTTAAGTCACAGTCTTTCTGGGATTGAACAAAAAAACACAACATGTAAACTCTTGTAGGTATCAAATACCTCCTTTGTCATGTCCACGTATCAATCCAGTGCTAACTCAACAAACCATGAGAAACGGAGGTAAAAACTCTACAAAAGGGTTAAGTTCACTTTTCTTGTGTTTGACAGAGACATTTTGGGGTAACGAGGATGCCAAGTGACGATGTGTTCCAAGCAGAAGACATTAAACGGCAGGTTTTAGGTTTCATGAGGGTCAATGAGGAGGAGCCACAGTCCCCCTTTACTGTGTACCTCTTGCTTGGCCTCGGTATAAACTGTTTGCTTGCCTATCAGAATTGCTATTGTGACATCGAGTGGACACATTTTAAACAGCAGATTTTTTTTTGTAAAAAAAAAAAAAAACAGCTCATTTTCATACTTGGCAAACTCATCACGCGGGCCAGAAAAAAACTGTTTACGGGCCTGATCCGGCCCGCGGGCCGTACGTTTGACACCCCTGGTCTAGACACAAAACTACACACTGTATTGTATTTAGAGCTAAAGTTAAAGTACCAATGATAGTCACACACACACACGGGGGTGGTGAAATTTGTCCTCTGCATTTGACCCATCCCCTTGCTCACCCCCTGGGAGGCGAGGGGAGCAGTGGGCAGCAGCAGTGGCCGCGCCCGGGAATCATTTTGGTGATTAACCCCCAATTCCAAGCCTTGATGCTGAGTGCCAAGCAGGGAGGTAATGGCTCCCATTTTTATAATCTTTGGTATGACTTGGCTGGGGTTTGAACTCACAACCTACCCGGACACTCTAACCACTAGGCCACTGAGTAGGTCTGTCAAAGTAGAGCTGTCAAAGGTAACGTGATAATAAGGCGTTAATTATAAGTTCCTTTAATCGCGATCTTTTTTTTTTTTACGCAATTAATGTTTTTGACCCTCAGCCCGTTCCGTAGTAATGGTGTCCAGTTACTGTTGAGTCACAAGCTACAAAATAGCTATCAGAACTGCACAAAGATTTGATGGAAATCTCAGATCCAGAACCATGGCGAGTTGTTCCCCGGACAATTTGACCTTCAAACGCCATGAGACGACAAAGTTAGGAGAAGCTTCACGTCCATGTCTGAATGACAGTTACGTGCATTGAAAACTTCAAATGTAGATTGTTACTCAAGCTGCTTGGTAAGATGGAATATACGCTCAGCAGGAACAAAGACGCTAGAGAGGAAATCTAAAGTCACTTTTGTCACAGATTTTTGTCAAATCATGTCAAACTATTTCCTGCCTGGAAACACTTGGAAAAACTTTGTAGGGAGGTTTGTTTTGTTGTTGTTGTTTTCTTGCTCTCAATTTCCAACAAATTGTCCATACTTGCTCGTTGGTCTGCGTTGAAGAGCTCATCTTTCTCACGTGTTTGAGGGGGAAATATTTCCACACCCGACCGACATTTGTCTTTGTAATCCTTTCTTTTCCTCCTAATTTGTGTTAGCATTTGGTGCTTCTAACTAGCGACTAGCAAGGCTCTCTGGCCATGCATTGTGTGTGTGTAAGCTAGCAGTCCACAGAGACAAAGATTGTGGATGACTGACAAGAGGATTCACTCTCTTCATTTCATTCTCCTGTTAAATAAACATGCTCTGGGAGTTTAGAGTGATGTAGATAGTAATCCCTCTTGCAGTTTCAAAGTGTCTTGTACCCAGTTTGAAAGTGTCTTGTACCCACTTTGAAAGTGTTTTGTACCCAGTATGAAAGTGTTTTACACCCAGTTTGAAAGTGTCTTGCACCCAGTTTGAAAGTGTTTTACACCCAGTTTGAAAGTGTCTTGCACCCAGTTTGAAAGTGTCTTGCACCCAGTTTGAAAGTGTCTTGCACCCAGTTTGAAAGTGTCTTGCAACCAGTTTGAAAATGTCTTGTACCCAGTTTGAAAGTGTCTTGCACCCAGTTTGAAAATGTCTTGTACCCACTTTGAAAGTGTCTTGTACCCAGTTTGAAAGTGTCTTGTACCCAGTTTGAAAGTGTCTTGCACCCAGTTTGAAAGTGTCTTGTACCCAGTTTGAAAGTGTCTTGCACCCAGTTTGAAAGTGTCTTGTACCCAGTTTGAAAGTGTCTTGCACCCAGTTTGAAAGTGTCTTGTACCCACTTTGAAAGTGTCTTGTACCCACTTTGAAAGTGTCTTGTACCCAGTTTGAAAGTGTCTTGTACCCAGTTAGAAAGTGTCTTACACCCAGTTTGAAAGTGTCTTGCACCCAGTTTGAAAGTGTCTTGCACCCAGTTTGAAAGTGTCTTGTACCCATTTAGAAAGTGTTTTACACCCAGTTTGAAAGTGTCTTGTACCCAGTTTGAAAGTGTCTTGCACCCAGTTTGAAAGTGTCTTGTACCCACTTTGAAAGTGTCTTGCACCCAGTTTGAAAGTGTCTTGTACCCAGTTTGAAAGTGTCTTGTACCCAGTTTGAAAGTGTCTTGCACCCAGTTAGAAAGTGTTTTACACCCAATTTGAAAGTGTCTTGCACCCAGTTTGAAAGTGTCTTGTACCCATTTAGAAAGTGTTTTACACCCAGTTTGAAAGTGTCTTGTACCCAGTTTGAAAGTGTCTTGTACCCAGTTTGAAAGTGTCTTGTACCCAGTTAGAAAGTGTTTTACACCCAGTTTGAAAGTGTCTTGTACCCAGTTTGAAAGTGTCTTGTACCCAGTTTGAAAGTGTCTTGCACCCAGTTTGAAAGTGTCTTGTACCCAGTTTGAAAGTGTCTTGTACCCACTTTGAAAGTGTCTTGTACCCAGTTTGAAAGTGTCTTGTACCCAGTTTGAAAGTGTCTTGCACCCAGTTTGAAAGTGTCTTGTACCCAGTTTGAAAGTGTTTAGTACCCAGTTTGAAAGTGTCTTGTACCCAGTTTGAAAGTGTCTTGTACACAGTTTGAAAGTGTCTAGTACCCAGTTTGAAAGTGAGACACAAAGAAAACAACCACACAGACAAGGCCATTTATCGATGACGGCAAGGTTATCAAGTTCCTTTTTAATGATCTTTGGACTACATTTTTTACTGACAATCGGCCCAGGCCTCTTCTATACTAAAATAATCTTTTTTTTTTTCCTTACCCATTTTTTAAACCACTATTTTTATTTCTCTTTTGTTACACCTTTCTGTATGGATCCTTATTTACGGTCAACTTACTCACAACAAATTAGATCGAAACATGTGTTTTTCAAACAGTTTCTTAGAGGCAAAATACATTTTTTCCACAAAATGTGGACCCTGATCATCCCAACAACTCATAACCAGAGAAGAAATGGATCCAATTGTCATGAAACTGGTTGAGAACTTCCCAATCCCTTTGTCGTCCCACATTGCAGATGCAATGACCAACCATGATTCAAAAGAGAGTTGGCTAACTTTGAAGCTAACTAAGTAGGCACAGTGGGTACACATCTCACAGTGATAAAGACGTTGCCATGGTGTTGAAGGTTCAACAACAGACGTACCAAGTACTGACCTCACAAAGGTTGGGAACTTAAAAGGCTGTCTTTACGTTGAGCTATGACCTCACAGCTGTTTGACTGTTTTGTGGTTATCATTCACAAGATTCATTTGAACAAAAGCTACAGTTAACGCACTTCTTCCCCAACTCAGCATGTTGTCGCGAGTGAAGGAATCAGCATTTGGCAGGTACAGCCTGACAAAGCAGAAGCTTATCAATGTTTTCTTTGAGGAGGATAAAAGAGCCCTGAAGAATCAAGTTAAGGACCTGAACGGTCAGCTTCAACTGGCAAAAGAACAGATCAACTGTCAGGGACAACAACTGGAAGACCTCAATGCCAAGCTGAATTCAGAAAATAGTGAGAACAAGGTTCTTTGGGACCAGGTGGAATATCTGACCAGTGAGGTTAAAATTGGAAGCAAAACAAATGAGAATGAAACCAAACTGCTGCACCAACCACAGGACACGGGAAACGAGAGTGTCATGAAGAAACCTCAGATCTTCAAAGAAAAGGAGCACAAAATGAAGGACAAGAGGGAAAATATGCTACAACAGCATCAGAGCAATCCCTTCCAAATAGGATGCACGTTTTCAGTGGAGTCAAGTGATTTGATTTTTCTTGAGAAGCCTAATCTGTTTTCCAAGGAGAAATGCTTGTGGAGGGAACTACACAAAGAAGTCATAGAAATGCGGCAAGATATCAACCAGATGGCTCCGGTCGAGTAATAAGAGGAAAGACAAAATCAATGAATATTGATCTCTAAATCCACAGCAACTGTATGCCTTTTAGCTAACACAAAGTTGTGGAAAAGGTTGTGATACCACAACCCTCACCACAAGCAGTCCAAGCGGCTCCGATTTTGAAAGTGACTTAAATGACGTAAAAGATTCTGCGTGTTTTATTTTTGTATTTTCACTACTTTACGGTGCAGCACTTTGTATGACAAACCAGTTTTAAAATGTGCCATACAAATAAAGTGGATTGAATTTGGTTGGATGTGACAAAATCACCAAATGTTCGGCACACCATGCGTACAAATTAATTTGTTCCACACCATATCAATCAAACTATTCCAAAGTTTCACGTTGCCATGGTGATGCAAGGGAACCCTAGGGACTAGGAAGGTCTGACTTTACAAAGGTTTGGAATGTCCTTTGTACAATGACATCACAGTCTGCATGCAGCTAACCAAGCGCTTTTGTACTAAAGGCTGACCGTTTCAAACTTAGCGCTTCTGTAGTGATGGCTGACGGCTCACGATCAGTTGAGATCATCAAGATCTAATTTACTTCAAACATCCTGACGTGAGCGCATCTCTTCAGCAAAACAACATGTTGTCACGAGTGAAAGAATTAGCCTTTGGCAGGTATCACTCAGCCAAAGAAAAGCTTCTCAGCGTTTTCTGTGAGGAAGACCAGGAATATGTGGACAATCAGGTGGAGGACCGCAACTCTCAAGTCAAAATGGCAAAAGAACAGAAAAGCTGTCGAGGACAAAACGGTGCAGATTTTTCTACCGAACTGAAATCAGTGGGCAATGAAAGCGAGATTGTCTGCCAGCAGGTAGAATATTGGACCAGTGAGGTCAAAATCAGATGCAAAGCCAAAGAGGATGAGGCCAAACTAGTCCACCAACTACAGAAAACAGAAAACCAAATCTTCAGGAAAAAATGCCAAATGATCCCGAAAGAAATGGAGAACAAAGTGAAGGAAAACTATCAGTTCCAAATTGGATGCAGGTCTTTATTGGAGTCAAGTGATTTGGTTTTTGAGGAAACACCTCATCTGCTTCCTAATGAGAAGTGTTTGTGGAGGGAACTACAAAAAGAAATTGTGGAAACGCGGCAAGACAGTAACCAAATGGCTCCGGTGGAGTGATAGACGCCAGGAATAAATGAAGTTCAGCTTTAAATCTACGACAAGTAATACCTTTTAGGGTAAGAAAATCAATGGTAGAAATAACTGTTGAACAAAAAGCAGTCCTGAGATCAATGTTTCATAGCAAAACCCTCAGTCAGCAGTTCCAAGTGCTTCAGATTTTGGAAGTTACTTATCCATCCATCCATTTCTACCGCTTGTCGCTTTTGGGTTGGCGGGGGTTGCTGGAGCCTATTTCAGCTGCACATGAATAACGTATAATTAGATTTCATGCATGTTTTTATTTGTTTTCATTATTGTAAGGCAGTTTTTAAACTTCTATAAAAATAAAGTGGATTGAATGTGTGATGGACAGAAATGCCAAAACATGTGTCAGTTTTAGTCTTACTTATTTAAGGTATCCGGTTGTCATGGCAATGCCAGGGGACCCAAAAAGCCTGACTTCACAAAGGTTTGGAATGACCTTTGTACTATGACATCACTGCTCTGTAAGCATTTATTGTAGCCAGGCACGTTTGTAGTAATTACAGACTGTTCAAGATCAGTTGAGATCCTAAAATCCCAGTTGACTAAGAACATCCTGAGGTAAGCGCTGCTCCTCCGCAAGAAAACATGTTGTCACGAGTGAGGAACTTAACCTGTGGCAGGTATTGCTCGGCCAAGCAGAAGCTCATCAAAGTTTTCTGCAAGGAAGACAAGGAATCTCTGGAAAATCAAGTGTTGGACCTGAAAAGGCAGCTGAAAATGGCAAAACAACTGATAAGCTGTCAAGGACGGAAATTAGCAGATATTTCTGCCAAGCTGAAATCAGAAGGGAATGAAAACAAGATTCTCTGGGACCAGGTGGAATATTTGACCAATGAGGTCCAAACCGAAAGTAAAAAAGAGCACGAGACTACATTGCCTAGGACAAAACAAGAACCAGAACACAGTTTTTGGGAAAACCATTTGAGGAAGGAGATTGACAGGGAAAAGGAAGATAAAACTCTGGTACCGGACGACAAAACTATGTTCCAACTGAACAATCCATTTCAAGCAGACAGCAGCTCCGCATTGTTCATTGACCTAAATGATGTGTCTTCTACAGACACGAGTGAGCCTGGACTATCTGACAACACCAGCAATACATCGTCTGGGGACTTAAGTCATTTGTCATCCGAGGACGCATATCAACCAAGATTGAATGAGTTGTTGGTGTGGCGTCTAAAAAATGAATCTATAGTGATGCGACTGGACAATAACCAGAAGGTTCCAGTTGAGTGACTCTGACTAGCCTGAAAGGGCTGGTAAGTTGACTGTGCAAATAATTACCATCCAATAGCTAAAGCTGATGTATATCATTGAAAAATGAACTTGGACTTTCAGAAAACTGGATAAAGCTCATGAAATATCGGCCCCACAAAATAAACTCATGTTGATAACATATTTAACATCTTTGGGACTTGCTACTAATTTTCATTCTACATTTGAAATATTCTAAGTATCTACCATGTATGAATGCCATGGTAGAAAATGGTATTTTTATTTTTTTTGTTATAAAAAAATACAATCGTGTGTGCTTACGGACTGTATCCCTGCAGACTGTATTGATATATATTGATATATAATGTAGGAAGCAGAAATATTAATAACAGAAAGAAACAACCCTTTTGTGTGAATGAGAAAAAATGGGGGAGGGAGATTTTTTGGGTTGGTGCACTAATTGTAAGCGTATCTTGTGTTTTTTATGTGGATTTAATAAAATAAAAAATATTTTTTTTATTTATTTCTTGCGCGGCCCCGTACCAATCGATCCACGGACCAGTAGCGGGCCGCGGCCCGGTGGTTGGGGACCACTGAATTATACAACATCCTTCCAATAGAGTGGTATTTACAACATCCTTCCAATAGTGTGGTATCTACAACATCCTTCCAACAGTGTGGTATCTACAACATCCTTCCAATAGTGTGGTATCTACAACATCCTTCCAATAGTGTGGTATCTACAACATCCTTCCAATAGTGTGGTATCTACAACATCCTTCCAATAGTGTGGTATCTACAACATCCTTCCAATAGTGTGGTATCTACAACATCCTTCCAATAGTGTGGTATCTACACCATCCTTCCAATAGTGTGGTATCTACAACATCCTTCCAATAGTGTGGTATCTACAACATCCTTCCAATAGTGTGGTATCTACAACATCCTTCCAATAGTGTGGTATCTACAACATCCTTCCAATAGTGTGGTATCTACAACATCCTTCCACAAGAGAAATGGACCAACAGTGAATGACAACTGCAGATTGAAAAGGACATTCAGTGTTTATGTGATTATAACGCTTGCAAACACAAAAGTTGATATTGTGTGAGAATCTGCTGACCTGTTCTAGCTCACTGTCACTGTGGCCTTGGTCAGTGGGTCTGCTGAGGCCTTGGTCAGTGGGTCTGCTGAGGCCTTGGTCAGTGGGTCTGCTGAGGCCTTGGTCAGTGGGTCTGCTGAGGCCTTGGTCAGTGGGTCTGCTGTGGCCTTGGTCAGTGGGTCTGCTGAGGCCTTGGTCAGTGGGTCTGCTGAGGCCTTGGTCAGTGGGTCTGCTGAGGCCTTGGTGAGTGGGTCTGCTGAGGCCGCCATGCTGGATCTGCTGGCTCTCCACTTCCATGATGAGTGGTCCGTCAGTTATGATGCTGACTGATTCCTGGAAACTGACAGTCTTCAAGGTTCGCTCCTTTGTTGTTGTGCCACTGTCATCTTGCCACAATTTCTGTGAATGGTAAAAACAAAGTAGATTCCTTTGTGATCATGGAAATGTATAAGAAACAAAAAACAAAGAATGAAAGTATGAACTGTACATGGCTTGTATAAATGCATTTTCATGAAAGGAATACAAAGAAATGATGACAAACTATAAGTCTACATTGCAGTGATAGTATGTGTGGAGGTCCAAACACTGGAGCCAACTCTTGTTCTGTTAATGACCTCCCAAACAAGACGTGACTATTTCAATATGGCTAATATCATTTCAGCCATGTTGAAACAGAGGCCCTGTATGCTTCTTGACTGAGGGTTTTCTTGCTTAAGAACATTAATCCAGTGCCCCTCTGATTTTGTGAGCCACCCGCCCAACACATTCCAGACCTCACAATCACCCCATGGTGCTAGACCTCTTTCATTGACCAGAGGCCACATGGTGCTAGACCTCTTTCATTGACCACAGGCCACAGACAACAAGCTCTGTTGGTTTTCTTGTTTTACTGCCTTCTTCATTGACACACTTTCTCAAGTCCCCTCAGCATCACTTCAGTCAAGTGGGTTGCTCACAGCACACACCCGCCCCCCCGTCCCCCCGCCACCCCGAAAGGGACAAGTGGTAGAAAATGGATAGATGGACAGGTTAAAATTGCATTTTACCCTTCATTGCACTAAAAGCTGTATTATTGTGCCATGCATGTTCATTCTGTCCTCAAATATATTGCATTTGATTTGAGCAGCCTTCAAATGTCAATGAGGCACATTTTTCATCAAATACCGGTAGCTTTTTTACGGATGCAAATCTGAACAACTTAAGATTCAATTCTGTTTCTTGGAGTGACGATTTAGTCTATCAACAAGCCAGAATGCTGAATTTACGATTTGATTCAGAATTAACTAACCAGATTCCCTTAGCCAGCATCCTTGCTTGAATTTCAGTTGAATTGAAACTTGTATTAGTAGATTGCACAGTACAGTACATATTCCGTACAATTGACCACTAAATGGTAACACCCCAATAAGTTTTTCAACTTGTTTAAGTCGGGCTGCACGTTAATCAATTCATGGTTGTCCTCTGTTTGCTGTCCATGTAGCATTCATGCTAGCGACGCCATCCTCACATTCATGTTTGGCTTTAAGATGCTATTTTAAACTTGGTGTGCAGCGCTAAAACACTTTGTTACTAACTTATTACCTCACGTTTATCTAAAGTTCTGTCTGAGTTTGCTTTGAAGGGCACAGAGCACATCGCTCTAACTATCATCACATCGCTCTAACTATCATCACATCGCTCTAACTATCATCACATCGCTCTAACTATCATCCCATCGATCTAACTATCATCACATCGCTCTAACTATCATCACATCGCTCTAACTATCATCACATCGCTCTAACTATCATCACATCGATCTAACTATCATCACATCGCTCTAACTATCATCACTGTGGCGTATGACATCATCACCGTGGCGTATGACATCATCACTGTGGCGTATGACATCATCACTGGCGTATGACATCATCACTGTGGCGTATGACATCATCACTGTGGCATATGACATCATCATTGCCTGTGCAAAGTGCCAATCAACACAAACACTGACATTAATCTTCATTTATTGATGGGAACAGCCCTGATAGAAATGTTGAAGACTCTCTCTCTTTTATCTGGAGTGTCTTTTCAATCTTTTTCTCAGCCAACTTTCTCACACACACACGCACACGCACACGCACACGCACACGCACACGCACACGCACACGCACACACACACACACACAGAGAAGTGGTTTTACATTGTTAATGATATTAGTGCATGTGACTTTTACACACACACAAAGTCTTCCATCTGGCTGTGGTTGACCACTTGTTAAGCTTAGGAATGTGTGTGTATGTGTGTGTGTGTGTGTGTGTGTGCGTGTGTGTGTGTGTGTGTGTGTGTGTGTGTGTGTCCATCAGACAGGATTGAACAGAGGAGGGAGGATATCCTGTTACGGCCTGAGGAAAAGACTAGAAGAATGCAAAAGCTAGTGGAAGTTGTGTGTCATCGCACAGGAGTTGTGTAGCCATGGTTTGAGCTGACATTCCACACATAGCGAGCTCAGAGCTCAGATGCCAATGAATGTGATGAAAGACCGTCGAGCCCGCCTGCAAAGTTTTAGGTGCAAACTGAGTGCAGGAATGCATAAAAGATGTAATAATGATCCCAGTCAAAATGCATCAGCTGCATGTTGGAAGCTGCAAGAATCATTTGTGTAAATATTACACTGAGCAGATAATGAGGTGTTCAATATGGGCTGCAGGAATACAGTAATGGGATAAACCATAGTACATTGTGTATTTCTGTGTAAATTGTTTAAATAAAAATGTTTTCTGCCCGTCATAACCTTCAATATTTAATAAACATTGAAATTGCATTTGTGCATGAATAAGAATGTGCTGCCATAACCTTCAATAGTTAATAAACATTGAAATTGCATTTGTGCATGAATAAGAATCTCCGCTCTCTCGCAGCAGCCATGCAGAAACAATGTCAGCGTATTTTAAATTCCAGGCACTCCAGTTAGTCTGGATTTGATCCATTTTTATTAGTTTCACTCATTAAACAATCAACCAAAGCAACAGGATGTAAATAAACATATTTCTAATCGAATTGATCAATTGTATTGATTATTCATTGAAGACCTGGAAAAATATTGTCCTTTATGATAAGAGTACACATTTGTCCAAATGTACTTGGTTGAATGTTCTGAACTCCTGTTTATATATTAGTGTCATTTTGACGCTTCTAAGCAAGCTTTATGATGTTCTTCTTTGGACTGAAAACTCATTTGAGACTGAATCTACAACACTCCTGCACTCCACTTTCTCTTCATTGCTGCCATTAATCAACTATTCTTTGTGATGGCCAGAAGTGGGAGTGGTCAATAAGTGGGAGTGGTCAATAAGTGGGAGTGGTCAATAAGTGGGAGTGGTCAATTGAAGTATTATGCCTGTCCCTATCCAATGAAACATGTGCAGTGCTACGTTGAAATCAACATAGAGACAAAGGTCATGTGATGTTGCACAAGTCATCATTTCCAAATGAGTTGTAGGGAAAATAATTAAAATAGACTTGATTTAAAATGTAATGTAATGTCATTTCTTATTTTAGTTTAGGTTAGGTCTTTTAGCACTCAAATCCTAAGAGATATGTTGTTAAAGACAGGAAGTAAGTCTTTCAGAGAGCATGACTCACAAAATGTAAAATAAGATAGTAAAAAGTCATGCAGCCATTAGAAAAGCTCAAGTAGTCATGAGACACAAGGATGCTTGATTGCAAAGATCTACTTTTAGACAACGTTTAACAACAGTTCTTTGAAGAAGGTTTAAGTTGTGGTGCAAATTGGAAGGAGAGGAGACATAAATGTGAGTCAGCTGTTACACATCAAAGGACTAAATGAGTACAAGGTCACATCATTCAATGATGGATCATCTTTTCCACCACATCTTCAAAAGGGTCTTTAATTCTCATGGAAAGATCAATCAATCAATCAATCAAAGTTGATTTATATAGCCCTAGATCAGGAGTGTCTCAAAGGGCTGCACAAGCCACAACAACATCCTGGGCTGAAGTGACTGATCATGAACATGGAAGTAAGTGCTTGAGGATATGACTAAACCTTGTCTCAAGGCAGTCTGGTGGTGTCACTTCCCATTTTATAATACGATACAAGCACTTGAAATATGATGCAATACTTGTGTCTGAAGAACAATGATCTAGTAAGAACATCTGAATACTCATGAGATAGTGTGTGAAGAAGAATGATCTAGTAAGAAGTACTTACTCTCATGAGATAGTGTGTGAAGAAGAATGATCTAGTAAGAAGTACTTTCTCTCATGAGATAGTGTGTGAAGAAGAATGATGTAGTAAGAAGTACTTTCTCTCATGAGATAGTGTGTGAAGAAGAATGATCTAGTAAGAACTACTTTCTCTCATGAGATAGTGTGTGAAGAAGAATGATCTAGTAAGAACTACTTTGTCTCATGAGATAGTGTGTGAAGAAGAATGATGTAGTAAGAAGTACTTTCTCTCATGAGATAGTGTGTGAAGAAGAATGATCTAGTAAGAAGTACTTTCTCTCATGAGATAGTGTGTGAAGAAGAATGATCTAGTAAGAAGTACTTTCTCTCATGAGATAGTGTGTGAAGAAGAATGATCTAGTAAGAACTACTTTCTCTCATGAGATAGTGTGTGAAGAAGAATGATCTAGTAAGAACTACTTTCTCTCATGAGATAGTGTGTGAAGAAGAATGATCTAGTAAGAACTACTTTCTCTCATGAGATAGTGTGTGAAGAAGAATGATCTAGTAAGAACTACTTTCTCTCATGAGATAGTGTGTGAAGAAGAATGATCTAGTAAGAAGTACTTTCTCTCATGAGATAGTGTGTGAAGAAGAATGATCTAGTAAGAAGTACTTTCTCTCATGAGATAGTGTGTGAAGAAGAATGATCTAGTAAGAAGTACTTTCTCGCATGAGATAGTGTGTGAAGAAGAATGATGTAGTAAGAAGTACTTTCTCTCATGAGATAGTGTGTGAAGAAGAATGATGTAGTAAGAAGTACTTTCTCTCATGAGATAGTGTGTGAAGAAGAATGATGTAGTAAGAAGTACTTTCTCTCATGAGATAGTGTGTGAAGAAGAATGATGTAGTAAGAAGTACTTTCTCTCATGAGATAGTGTGTGAAGAAGAATGATCTAGTAAGAAGTACTTTCTCTCATGAGATAGTGTGTGAAGAAGAATGATGTAGTAAGAAGTACTTTCTCTCATGAGATAGTGTGTGAAGAAGAATGATGTAGTAAGAAGTACTTTCTCTCATGAGATAGTGTGTGAAGAAGAATGATGTAGTAAGAAGTACTTTCTCTCATGAGATAGTGTGTGAAGAAGAATGATCTAGTAAGAAGTACTTTCTCTCATGAGATAGTGTGTGAAGAATAATGATGTAGTAAGAAGTACTTTCTCTCATGAGATAGTGTGTGAAGAAGAATGATGTAGTAAGAAGTACTTTCTCCCATGAGATAGTGTGTGAAGAAGAATGATGTAGTAAGAAGTACTTTCTCTCATGAGATAGTGTGTGAAGAAGAATGATCTAGTAAGAAGTACTTTCTCTCATGAGATAGTGTGTGAAGAAGAATGATCTAGTAAGAACTACTTTCTCTCATGAGATAGTGTGTGAAGAAGAATGATCTAG
Organism: Entelurus aequoreus; assembly: GCF_033978785.1. NCBI lineage: Eukaryota > Metazoa > Chordata > Actinopteri > Syngnathiformes > Syngnathidae > Entelurus > Entelurus aequoreus. The sequence goes on from NC_084751.1 coordinate 49,840,188, forward strand.
TAAGAAGTACTTTCTCTCATGAGATAGTGTGTGAAGAAGAATGATGCAGTAAGAAGTACTTTCTCTCATGAGATAGTGTGTGAAGAAGAATGATGCAGTAAGAAGTACTTTCTCTCATGAGATAGTGTGTGAAGAAGAATGATGTAGTAAGAAGTACTTTCTCTCATGAGATAGTGTGTGAAGAAGAATGATCTAGTAAGAAGTACTTTCTCTCATGAGATAGTGTGTGAAGAAGAATGATGTAGTAAGAAGTACTTTCTCTCCACATCAACATGTCTGTACTCACCACCAGCAGCTGTAAGGAACCATCTTGTGGTCATTCCTTAAGTAAGTTAAAGGTGATCTTTTTCCAAGAGTGTGTTGTCCTCAGCTGCGTTTACTCCAGCTTCACTTCATTCCTCTTCCAGATTGTGGGCGTGGCAACTTTTCCTGCCTCGCCACTTCCTGCCCTCCCATCTCCTTCCTCTCCTCCACAAAGCTTCTCCTCTCTCTGCTTGTGATGTCACTAACTTCTCCACATGCACAAAAGATCTGTTCTGTGCAGAACCTCCAACACACTCCTCCCTTCCTGCTGTAGGTCAAGCCCCTCCCACTTCCTAGTGATGAACACATGATGAGTGAAGAAGATGATGAGAGGATGATGGTATTTTCTTCATGGACTTTGCCTCATATGAGATTTAGATGGATACTGCATCTTTTATTAAGATCTTCATCAAATTGCCTTTTAAAGCTGCTCAACTTTCATTTCCACGTCAAGGCAGAATGGAAAGTATTTCAGAATAAAAGCTTGTCCATGAGACTTGGGAATGTGACCCAGCAGGGGGTTCAAAGTGTTCCAGGTCAACAAACTGCAAACCGATGGAGAGAAAGAGTAGGAACCCAACCTATACATGTTGTATAAAATGAGCTTTTAAATTGAAATGCTCTTTAAAGTACCTAGCTAATAGCTAGCTGGCAACAAGCACACAAATCTCTACCTGGCAACTGGTGTGCTAATCACTAGCTAGCAACAAGCACACAAACCTCTATCTATGTTTATTTCCCCCATCTTAAAAGTAGCACTCACAAGGAGGACTGCAACAATTAGTTGACATCATCGTAAATGATAAGAAATAATGGACAGAGATTTGTTATCGTCAACCACTCGCTTCACCAAAGTTTGAGTTGGTAGAGCGGCAGAATAGTAAATAACCCTAACAGCACTCTATATTTGTTTCATGTTTGCAGAACATCTCCAACTTTACTTCTGTTGATTTATTTTTTACTGTGGTTAAGTTTTGTGTAATAAAGTCAAACATTTTTCAGTAAGTTATGTTTATTTAGTTACTAGTGAATTTACTATTATAGCTTTTAAAAATAAATTAAAATCAACTCACATCAAACTCAAACAGATCAGAAGCAATTATTTTTTCATCATTTAACCAAAGGAAAAATAATCACTGACTAGCCGATCAATCAATGAATCCTTAATTGAAGCCGATCAATCAATGAATCATTAATTCATTACTCTCAGGCAGCTGTCTAGTTTGTGGCATTAAAAAAGTGACTGAAGAAAAATAATTGTTCATATTTACAGCTAACAGGCCTTTTATTCATAAATTCAAGGTTTTTGTTGCAGAAGATTTAAAAATGAAACCTTTTTTTTTGTCTGCTTGCGTCGGCATACTTTTTGGCCCTCAGGAGCTTCCGTATGTTGCACCGTCCCTTAGCGGCACACCTAGCTAAACATGGCTAATGCTAAAGCTAGCAAGAGCGAGAGGTTTGTTCCAAAGAAAAGAAAAGTGTTGTCAGTAATTTGGTTTTGTGGCAACACACTCTTTACCAGAGAAATACAACTCTTTACCGGGGAAATACAACATCAACTCTTTACCAGGGAAATACAACTCTTTACCGGGGAAATACAACATCAACTCTTTACCAGGGAAATACAACTCTTTACCGGGGAAATACAACATCAACTCTTTACCAGGGAAATACAACTCTTTACCGGGGAAATACAACGTCAACTCTTTACCAGGGAAATACAACTCTTTACCGGGGAAATACAACATCAACTCTTTACCAGGGAAATACAACTCTTTACCGGGGAAATACAACGTCAACTCTTTACCAGGGAAATACAACTCTTTACCGGGGAAATACTACGTCAACTCTTTACCAGGGAAATACAACTCTTTACCGGGGAAATACAACGTCAACTCTTCACCAGGGAAATACAACTCTTTACCGGGGAAATACAACTCTTTACCGGGGAAATACTACGTCAACTCTTTACCAGGGAAATACAACTCTTTACCGGGGAAATACAACGTCAACTCTTCACCAGGGAAATACAACTCTTTACCAGGGAAATACAACTCTTTACCGGGTGAACGAGACACACTACACTATGCAACTACAGGGCTAAATATCACCTCACTATGGTGGAATCATTTACAGCAGGTATGTATGATGATACCATGCATGATGATAACATGCATCATGATACCATGCATAATGATGTCATGCATGATGATGTCATGCATGATGATACCATGTATGATGATGTCATGTATGATGATGTCATGTATGATGATGTCATATATGATGATGTCATGTATGATGATACCACGCATGATGATGTCATGTATGATGATGTCATGCATGATGATACCACGCATGATGATGTCATGTATGATGATACCACGCATGATGATGTCATGTATGATGATGTCATGTATGATGATACCACGCATGATGATGTCATGTATGATGATGTCATGTATGATGATGTCATGTATGATGATGTCATGCATGATGAAGTCATGTATGATGAAGTCATGTATGATGATGTCATGTATGATGATGTCATGTATGATGATGTCATGTATGATGATGTCATGTATGATGATAAAGAAGCACAATACATAGAAGGATCACAAAAGCAGCAGCAAGAAGTGTGAATAAAAAAAGTCTGTGTTTACTTTATCAACTCACTGGAACAAACTACATTCCTCTCAATGTTTTATCTCATTATTTATTTGGAAATAATGTTTAATACTACATTCTTATTTACAGAATGATGTTATTCAAGACAGAAGTTTGAACTTTATTGATGTTAGAGATGATGTGCATGCAAAATGTGCAAGGCTACATTGTTGTTGACAAAAGTATTCTATTCAAACACAAGTATTGCTTCTCCATGGAAGCTCTTAATTCAATTCTTTAAAAATTATTACATAAAAAGTACAAAACTTTAAATTGTTCCAAATAAGAACAACATTATACAAATTAGAATTCTACCAAAAGTAAGACATTGCGTCATTTCAAACTACTAGTTTTTCATCAAATAAAATAAAAACCTGTCTTGAATGATCTGTCATTTGTATTCAATGTTTTCTTTGTTTTTGAAGTAGGGAAAACAAATCAGTAAGAATCGTAAATCAAAATGTTGGATTTTATTTTGATGCCATATCTCCAAGGCGTGACAGGTAGAATGTGAGCCACAGGTGTGTTTGTGTTGTGAGTTGAAAGCAGAGATGAAGTGAGTCACTTTCTCTGCTGCCCTCAAACACCTCACTTACCTTCTTCCAACAGCAATTAGCAATGTAGCCTGGCTTAAAGTACTGCTACAATACCTGCAATGTACTGCTATACAGCAATATACTGGTATACAGCAATATACTGGTATACAGCAATATACTGCTATACAGCAATATACTGCTATACAGCAATATACTGCTATACAGCAATATACTGCTATACATCAATATACTGGTATACAGCAATATACTGCTATACAGCAATATACTGCTATACAGCAATATACTGCTATACATCAATATACTGGTATACAGCAATATACTGCTATACAGCAATATACTGGTATATAGCAATATACTGGTATACATCAATATACTGGTATACAGCAATATACTGCTATACATCAATATACTGCTATACAGCAATATACTGCTATACAGCAATATACTGGTATATAGCAATATACTGGTATACAGCAATATACTGCTATACAGCAATATACTGGTATACAGCAATATACTGGTATACAGCAATATCCTGCTATACAGCAATATACTGGTATACAGCAATATACTGGTATATAGCAATATACTGGTATACAGCAATATACTGGTATATAGCAATATACTGGTATACAGCAATATACTGGTATACATCAATATACTGGTATACAGCAATATACTGCTATACAGCAATATACTGGTATACAGCAATATACTGCTATACAGCAATATACTGCTATACATCAATATACTGGTATACAGCAATATACTGGTATACAGCAATATCCTGCTATACAGCAATATACTGGTATACAGCAATATACTGGTATATAGCAATATACTGGTATACAGCAATATACTGGTATATAGCAATATACTGCTATACAGCAATATACTGGTATACATCAATATACTGGTATACAGCAATATACTGCTATACAGCAATATACTGGTATACAGCAATATACTGCTATACAGCAATATACTGGTATACAGCAATATACTGGTATATAGCAATATACTGGTATATAGCAATATACCAGTATATAGCAATATACTGGTATACAGCAATATACTGGTATATAGCAATATACTGGTATACAGCAATATAGTGGTATACAGCAATATACTGCTATACAGCAATATACTGGTATACAGCAATATACTGGTATATAGCAATATACTGGTATACAGCAATATAGTGGTATATAGCAATGTACTGCTATACAGCAATATACTAAAAATAAACCAGCCAGCAAATGAGACAGTATCCTAATTATAGTTCAATCCCTTGATGGACTGTTAAACACTGGTGGTCATGGTGCAGTATGATGGACTGTTAAACACTGATGGTCATGGTGCAGTATGATGGACTGTTAAACACTGATGGTCATGGTGCAGTATGATGGACTGTTAAACAGTGGTGGTCATGGTGTCGTATGATGGACTGTTAAACACTGGTGGTCATGGTGCCGTATGATGGACTGTTAAACACTGGTGGTCATGGTGCAGTATGATGGACTGTTAAACACTGGTGGTCATGGTGCCGTATGATGGACTGTTAAACACTGGTGGTCATGGTGCAGTATGATGGACTGTTAAACACTGGTGGTCATGGTGCCGTATCAAACCTGCCAGCATTTGGTATTTGAAGACAACATGTGAAGCTTCATTCATGTGAAGGTTAGTGAGTGATGACCCACAAGTGGGTCACTGATATTGGGTCAATACAGAACACTCTTATGTCATGGAGGTTAGTCTTCATCCAGCAGAGATGCACCAGTTTGAGTAACTCCATGTGTCCATGTCTCTAAGCAGAAATGAACAGTATGAGAACGTCCATCCATTTTCTACCGCTTGTCCCTATTTGGGGTCGACATATAAAAAGAAATGAACAGAATGAGAATATATAAAAAGCAGAGGGAATTAAATCGTAATCTTAGGATTCAGAGGGAAAAAGTGAGTCCATTTTCTTTTAATACCACATTTCATTTATTATTTAAATGCTATTATTATTTAGATATGAAAGGTGATCCTGTTTTCAATAATGAAAAAAAAACCCTAAAGGTCTAATGTAATCTGAAGTAGAACTGAATTCAAATAGTCTTCATGAATAGTTCAATTATTCATAAATGAATTACAAGCCTTTTTCCGACACTTATGAATGGAAGTTATCCAATACAAAAGGAAAAGGTTTTGCTGTATTGCAAAAACAAGACAATCTAGGCAATGTTCAGCACTGATTGGATAAAGGCCGATCACAGTCGTCACGACAGGAAACCAGCGCTGACCACGGATGTGACCCCGCCCCCAAACACAGGAAATGCAGCAAAAACAAAAGGCCACCTGCACAGCACCACAATACAAGCTAACAATGTGCTGTCAAGCCCAAAACTTCATCAGGATACTCCGAAATAAACCACAGAATTGTGTCTTAAGGAAGTCCAGACGTTATAGTCTATCAACTGCAGACTAGGGCTGTCTTTGACTCAGGACGTTCATTGTTGAGTCTGATTTGTTACATGTTGTCCATAGTCCATCATCACTACTGTATGTTTTTATAATCCATCATGTACAGTATGCTAGCAAGATCACAGCTAATGAGGATCCCCACAAATAAACAGGATCTCATTTGTGACGTTTCCCCCTCAAAAAAGCTTAAACACTCAAACAAACAAACACGGTGGAGAATGGATATTTTAGTCAGGTCCTCGGAATTTCTGCTCCAGGTTTGGCTTCGGCTCTGGTGGAGCGTTGAGAAGATGATCAAACTTGACTATCTTGACGAAGTATACGTCGTAACAAGGTTTCCGGAAGTGAACCTGCGGAAGGGTCATACCCTTGTTAGAAGGGAGCCCGAGCAAACTACACAGGCCCCAAGTCCCCCATCTTGGAACATGGTCTCGCCACACCTGCTGGGGACCTCGCTCCCAAGGAGACAGGTGTTCCATGTCCGCTGAATCCACAGCAAAGTTGATCGTAAAATCAGAATGGGATGGCAGAACAAGACTGCATATTATGTCTTCACACCAGGAAGTGTAACAATGGACTTTTAACAACATTTTGGGTTGTGTCTCTGGGAACATTTGTGTTCATCCATGGTGAAACTAGGGCTGAAAACTATATCATATACATTTTTTATATGGATCGATATCGATAATCAATGTTTTTTATGACTTATTTAAGCCTGCAGATAAATACAGTAGTGGAATTTCCAACGTACCAAGGGTGCTATTTACCAGTGGTCTGGCAGCCAGGGAGGATAAGGTGGTACGATACATGCAGTCAATCTGAAGGTAGTTGCAAAGTTGAGACACTAGATGGCAGAAGTGTAAAAGCTATTGAACACTACACAGTCGTTTGGGAAGCTGCTCATTGAACGGACACATTGGAAGTGTCAGGTTGTTATCGCACCGTCTGCATTACAACAAAACTAAACAAAAGAAAAGTTTCTGTTATTAAGTTGATACATGACGATATCACAGTTTCTCTTCTCACTCCATGCAGAGAATCCACAATCCCACAGCGAGACAGATAGACGGCGCAGCCAATCTTGGTAGTTGATACTGTTACGTGATTAGCTGTTTGCGTGTCCTCCCTCATTGCTCTATGACACTTCCTGTGGACTAATTGCTATTTGCTACTATTTGTTCCCAGAGCACCAGTGACTTCATGCACCAGATCTTGCTTCATCATTTTTCTTTTATTCTGACCCAAAAATATAGAAATATATAGAATGTTTTATCCAAGGCCTTTTATATTGATATCGATTATGTGTCTATTGCGATATATATTGATAATGTTTTATCGGCCCAGCCCTAATTGAGACTAAACATTTTTTTACAGTTCTTCCACTTGTCCTGATTGATCCTACTGAGAACCAGCACTCTCAACTGTGGACGTACACTTTGTCTTTTACATATTTCTTCATGATATGTCTAACTCTGACACAAAAAGTCCCCTGCAGAGGACGATGGTTCTTAGGAGGATATAAAGGAGCATTAATCTAGAAGATGTTAAAGTGGACCATGATGGTTCTTAGGAGAATATAAAGGAGCATTAATCTAGAAGATGTTAAAGTGGACCATGATGGTTCTTAGGAGGATATAAAGGAGCATTAATCTAGAAGATGTTAAAGTGGACCATGATGGTTCTTAGGAGAATATAAAGGAGTATTAATCTAGAAGATGTTAAAGTGGACCATGATGGTTCTTAGGAGGATATAAAGGAGTATTAATCTAGAAGATGTTAAAGTGGACCATGATGGTTCTTAGGAGGATATAAAGGAGTATTAATCTAGAAGATGTTAAAGTGGACCTGCTGTCTGCACTCCATGCATATTGCACCACCCCAGCAGAATAACCATGAAGGTCATTTCAGCTGGTCGCTGCCTCGAGCCACAAGACCAGACTGCAAATAATTTGAGTTGGATTTGTGTTGTATGACAATAGGAATGCGGTGCATGTCTGAACTATTTGTGTTTCTTTCAACACAATCCAGACACCCTCCTCCCACGGTGAAACAACAAAGGGTCCGACATGCAGGCTTGATGTGAGATCCTCCAGACTGAATACTAATGCTACACTTGAACACTCTCAGTGATTGAGTGCTCTTCTCGAGCAGAGCAGCCTGCAGTCGCTGAGTGTACTTACAGTTGTGTACGTTAACAATGCAGAAAGATGCCCCCCAACCACCACTACTGAACACCAGTGCAGGAACAACTGGGACACACAAAGTCTAGGATAACTCTGAACAGACATCTATTGTTAATGATGTCTTGAGCCTGTTTAGCTAAGTCCAGCTGGAGCCCAGATCTCTGAAGAACAATCATTTATGCTGGAAAAGTACTAACTGTGTTTTACTAACTCAAATACACTGTTATTTATAATATATCATACACAAGGAATGTGGCTGCAGTGACCCCTTGCTTAGGCTACTTGGAGTGAACTTTTTTCACAGACAAAAAGCTGATCAATAGAAGGAAATTGTTTTGCTTCTTCTGCTCTTTCCATCACAGACAATTAGGAAAGTACACAACTTTAGCCCTTCAGAGCCAAATATGCTACTGGTAACAATCATTAAGCTCCAATTAGCAGCTTGACATCAGCCTAGATTTAAATGAACTACTTGATGCAGATTACGTCAGCTATGTTTAGACAGCTTAATGCACCTTTCAAAACACTACAGGCTACACTTAGCATTATCGCCAGGTGATAAGGTAGTGAAAGTATTCTATTGTTCACATCAAAGCCAACAATAAGGGCGTCATGTACTTTGGATTCCAAGTTTAATCTTACAGCAAGTTTACACAACAATAGCCTAGTAAAAAAAAAAAAAAGAGTATTTCATGAGAAAGTGTCAAAAGCAGTCCTTGTTCACAAGAGTTGGTTATGTGCTACAACTCATCCTCAAACAAAACAAAACAGGAAATAACTATTGTGCGGCATTTATGTTGACGTAAATAAGCAATGTATCCCCGTTAGTGTGCATAAGCACTTGAGAAGTGTTTCACCTAGTAAGCGTTTTATGCCGCCAATGCTGGAATGGATGGATGTGACAATCTTGCCCAGCCTAAACGATTAAAAGGAACCAATGATAATTTTCATCTTTTTTGACTTATAAATGATGTTACAATGTTGGTTACTTGTGTTAAACGATGCCGTCAAATGTAAGGTTCATGCATGGAGGATTTCTTGTGAGTTTTGCAGTACGGCCACGTCCTAACGTCAGAACTAGGTGGACGTACTTATTTAGACATGAGATCAAGCTCTTGCTTGACTCGCTATGAGGAAACACAACACATGAAGGATAAAGCATTATTTTCATCTAACTTTGGCATGTGCATGTTACCAGCGAGGTGCGACATGCAGTGCCAATAATGTTGCTAAAAGCAAATGTTTCTTTATGCAGAGTTTGAATGGAGTGGCGAGTCAACCTAATGTTCTGACCGCGTAAATCCATGTAACGTTGAAGAAGGTTTTTTTTGACCGTGTCCGGGGAAAAAATAGCACCGATGACTTCAAGATACATATTTTAACAGTTTCATTTTCAAAATATGAATGATGATACTTTTGGAGAGGCATGGTTTTATTTGCAATCTTGGAACACCTCCAGAACCAAACATCTTGCAGACAGACTCAAAAAAGGGGTTATAAAAGTGGTTGCGGAATAAGATTTACACCAAAGCATCTCCAATACATTTGATCTTGAACACAAGGAGGTGTTTTAAATGTAGGTTAAAACTATCATAGTTACCCTTTAACATATTAGCAAGTTTTCACAGACTTTTCTTCAAACACAACAACAAAAATGATGTCATTCACCAGCCTTCTGACACTCACTTTCAAATTGTAGCTTTTTAAGGCTACAAAACATCAAACATGACAAATTCCCAGCCTTATGGTAACTTGATTTAGTCTCAAAAGAGAAGAGTTTATGATAGAAGACACCACCAAATTTACAAAATCACTAAATGGTACATGAACTATGGGGTCTCTATGTTGGACTGGAGTATTTATTTTTGTCTGAGTAATCAATCAGTCTTAGTTGAACGACACTAATTACTTCATTGAATGTCCAGTTCAACTATCGGGGTCGTATCCCAGCCTGCAACTAAAGGTGGGGAAAATGATCCATTCTCCGACACTTCGCGATTAGAACGTGGCTGATTCTGAATCGATGGACAAATATCCAAATGTCGATTACTTATTGCGTGAATGGTTGTCTGTGTTGGCCTTGCGATGAAATAAGAGGACCAATGTGAGGAGGAAAAGCAGTAAAAATGGATGGATGGATACTTGGTTAAAGTAATGGAGACGGTCCTAAAAAGAAGATCTAGCGCAGAAGGAGGAAGGAGGGGAGGACAATATGTTAGCCACAGCGCTAAGCTATCTTGAATGTGAAGTAGTGAAACACAAAAGAATGAATAACAAAAGTCCGACTCAGACTGCGTTACAACAGAGAGTAAACAACTAAAAAGTAGATTATTAAGTCAGGAGAGGCCATAACATGCACAAAGTGGTGGGCCATTTTACCCAATTGGTTAAACATTTTGTAAGTTGTATTCTCAAAACTTTATAATAAACAATCTGAAGTACACATTTCTGTAAAAAGAACATTTCTGTAAAAAGAACAGTCCACTTGTATTTTCAGAATATTTGGGAATGTTTGTCCTCTCCCCAAATTTGTCACTACTGAATCATGGCCTTCAAATATGAATATTAAATATTATGTTACTCTATTAATATCATGCTAAGATGGCGCCCCCCCGTGGCTGACGTCTTTGCGTCGTCCTCCCGACAACAACTAAGTTTTTTATTTATTATAGTCCTAATTTGCATCCTAAATGCAAAGTTATTGCACGCAACAGTGAGATATAACAGAGATGCACTTCTGGACATGGGAAAAGCTCTCCATGAGCTCACTTATAGTCTGACGGACTTCAACTTTCTGCTAGGACGAGACCCTGCTAACCACAGCCACACCAAAACAACAACAAGGCGGAGAGGCACGAGAGCGGGGCTACATGCTAGGCTAAAGGCTAGAGCTACACGACCACCACAACCTAGCCTACTGCTAGCTAACGTGGACAACAAGCTGGATGAGCTGAGAAGCAGGATTACATCCCAGCGTGAACTGAGAGAATGCTAAACTTTTATTTCCATGGAAACCTGGCTTTCGGACAGCATCCCAGACTCTGCCATCCAGCTAGCAACACACTCAGTCTACCGTGGCTTCAAGAAAGGTGAGAGGTCTGTGTTTACGTGAGTAACAGCTGGTGCTCGGACGTACAGGTGGTTGAAAGACACTGCTTGGACAACATTGAGTTTTTGATGGTGAAATGTAGACCCTTTTACCTGCCAAGGAAGTTCAGTGCAGTGTTTATACTGTCTGTTTACATCCCACCACAGGCGGACTCCACAGCAGCGCTGCTGCATGACGTCATCAGTAAACAAGAGACCGCAATATTTACCCATTTCCTGAGGGCATTTAAAGACTATTGCAGAGAGAAAGTTGTGACCAGAGCAATTGGCTGTAGTCCTATTTTATAACCCCAGGCACATTCTGGCTTCTTGGATGATCAGCCCTCCTCTTCTTATGAACCGGAACACTGTGAAGACTGTCTTGTTGCAACAAAACAAAGCGACATTCTAGTGATACACGGCTCGTAGACGCAGACAGTGGGGTCAAGGCTAATATCTCAGCGTCAACAACGTGACTTTAACAACAAATCAAGTCATTTCAACATCACACATCTCCGATATCATATGAAGCAAACTTGAGGGAGCAAACACATGATAAAGGTAAGTAATTTAAAATGGTCTGACCTTCGCATCCATCCACAAAGTGTTCTTCTTTGCCAAGACTGATATTTACACTGATTTTAGAAACGGCCTCCTAATCCCAATTCATCCATGATGTTTGACAGCTTCTCTTAGGCCTACAGACAACATGACATTACAGAGTCAAAGAGTTTCCCAGGGCTATCTTATTGCATTAAGCCAGTAGGCCGAGTGCAGCATTGTGCTAATCACCTGTCTATTTCAGGAAACTAGCCCATAAGCCTGCAACATTTAGACAGAGGAAGGAGGCTTCACACAGGAAGAAAACAGTTTATGAGCCAACATGTCTGAGCTGGAGATATACGGTATTCCTCGGTTATTTCAATAGAATTCTACGTCCATCTGTCAAGGGCATGTCGGTGTTTGGAGAGACAATTATGGAAGACAGACATTTTTCAAAACAAATACATTCTTGTTAAAATGCATAGCATCTTTACTAAATATGGGGTCCTATTCCTTTGACAAGACTGTGGTACTTAACCCTTACAACCTGACCTATTTTTAACCTCAGCCCAAGTCTCAATCCTGACCTGTAGTAAACTCTCCCAGGACATGTACTCCGTCAACGCTGGTTAACTCTCCCAGGACATGTACTGGACAGTCAAACCTTGCTTTTCCTACTCCTACGTTTCCTAAGATGCAATGGTCGCTGAAAGTCTTTGTCCAAATGTTGTGCAGACTGTCTTGGTTATTGTACAACCCCACATTGCTTGTAGCAAACTAGCCTGCGTGTTATTTTGCAGACTTCAGTGCCCAAATAAAGAATCCCATTCATCGGTGACTCAGTCTTATGGGGTTATTAAAACACTTTGTGACTCCATCTATGTTGGTAATGTTCCAGTTGTCATTGTCCACCAGTAGTGTTAGTACTTCTCTCTCTCTGTACTATGATGTGTCTTAAGGGGTAGAAAAGAATAAACGTGTTCAAGTTGCTAGCAGCAGTTTTGTAGACTGTTGTTCGGTCAGTGTCAGACTTTTTCAATCCAAACTAAGGATTTCCTCTTCCCTCTTTTTGGCACCAATTCCTCTTCAAATTTTGTTGGTGTAGCATCCATTGTGAGTTTTGTTTTTGCAACGTTGTTGACTTCCCTGCTCCTGCGGGATTTCACCATAAAAATGCTAGCGCAAGTAGCATTGTTGCTGCTTTTACATTAGCGCTCGCCCAGACGTGAAATGGCGATGTAAATAATTGAGAATTATATCGTAAGATAGACATGTTGATAATGTATTACAATATATATCTCAAGGAACAATTACCTGGACACAGGAGACTCGCTTTTGTTTAGATATTTTGACTTTGAATTGATTTAAACAATTGTGTGAAATAAACGACAATAAATAACTAGTTTAAAAAGTGTGTTGATCAAATCAAATCAAATCAACTTTATTTATAAAGCACATTTAAAATGTACCACAGGGGTAGCCAAAGTGCTGTACAATGGGCAGGTTAAAAATAATACGAGAACCGAGCAAACACAACACAACACAAACAGAACACGATAAAAAAGTATATATATATATATATATAAAAACATAAAAACAGGTTGACAGCAGGTGTATTATGGGGCGCCATTGCAGGATGGACATCACTCAGTGTCAAAAGCCATGGAATAAAAGTATGTTTTTAAGAGAGATTTAAAAACAGGAAGAGAGGAGGCTTGTCTAACACTCAGAGGTAGGTCGTTCCAGAGCTTGGGAGCAGCAGCAGCGAAAGCTCTGTCACCTCTAAGCTTCAGCCTTGTGTCCGGGACCGTCAGTAGCAGCTGATCGGCTGATCTTAGGGATCGGGTGGGGCAGTAAGGCTGAAGGAGGTCGGAGAGATATGTTGGCGCGAGGTTGTTTAGAAATTTAAAAACAAATAAAAGGAGTTTAAAATTGATTGTGTAACGCACAGGGAGCCAGTGAAGGGACGCTAATATAGGGGTGATGTGCTCACGTCTGCGGGTCTGTGTTAGCAGACGAGCAGCAGAGTTGTGCACGAGCTGCAGGCCTGGCTAATGCCTACATACAGGGCATACTGGCTAATGCCTACATACAGGGCATACTGGCTAATGCCTACATACAGGGCATACTGGCTAATGCCTACATACAGGGCATACTGGCTAATGCCTACATACAGGGCATTGCAGTAGTCTCAACGAGTCCAGATAAAGGCGTGGATTAATTTCTCGAGATCATGTCCTGATAGAAGCGGTTTCACTTTCGCTATTTGGCATAATTGATAAAAGCTTTTTTGTACGACGCTGCTGATTTGTTTTTCGAGTTTAAAATCTGAGTGGAACTTTACCCCCAGGTTTGTGACACAGTCGCTGAGATACGGGGTCAGAGTGCCGAGGTCAACGTTGGGGGAGGGGGAGCGACTTGGACCGAACAACATAACTTCTGTTTTGTCTTCATTTAGGCTCAGGAAGTTAGCTGAAAGCCAGGCTTTGATGTCGTGCAGGCAGTCAATAAGACGTGATATTGATATTGTATACTGTCAATAGCATTCACCATAAATACATTTAAAAATGTACAGTTGATACATGTAATTGGTATCTGTATTGGCCGATGTCACTCTTGGATGATCGGTATCGGCAAGATAAAACCCTGATCGGAACATCCTTCATTTTGTGGCCTCTGAAACAGATTAAGTGGATTTGCATTATTTCTTATGGGAAAAGTAGATTAGGGTTTTTATATGATCCTGAACTTTGAGAACGGATTTCAAAGGAAAAATGAGGTACATCTGAACATATTTTATGTTTGGTTACGGAATTATTTCTAATCTAATGCTATTAATGTATCTATGATATGAGCAATCGTCTTAATAATACAAAAGCAACATATCTGAATGAATTTCTTCCAGCTGCAAAATTAATGAAGCTATTTTTTGTTCAGTAAAAGCTGCTCATTTTTGACCACATACCCCTACAAACTACAGTTCATGTATTGACTTGTCACTGACTCCCACTGGGACCATTAAACAGAATGCTCAAAGATCAGACTGGAGTTGTTTCTAGAATAGATTTGAACCCTGCAATTTTAAAAGAAGAACCTTCAAATGTCCTCTGCAAAGGTTTACCAGTTTTACCGTCTCTGGCTTTTTCATGCTGTATGCTAGTGTTTGCACTTTGTTTTGTGTAAAATCAATGAGTTGCATGGCGCAGCAGAGCAATAGCTCGTGGACGTTGTGGACAATAGTGGCTGGCTGAGCTCGGCCGTCATGTGCTTGCTTTTCATTGTTTCATTTCCTGCATCCCTCTTGTTCTTCAGCACAAATACCCAAACACTGAGCAACATACCATTCTAGGATGGAATGCAAAACAAATGACTTTGTACATGCTACAGTTTTACTAACTCTTGTTCTCCGGCCCATAAGCTCAGTTGTGTAATGATGATGGATTGGGTGGAGCTATAGAGCCTATCCAGACTACAGGCTCGACTCACCTAAACCCAAAGTAAACATGACATCACTGGTACATTTATAATGTCCTTTATTGATATCTTTCAGTAAGAGGAAGTCAAGCATATTCGTTTAGACATGCCTATTCAAACCTGACACTATTTCTTTAATAATAATGCTGATAAAGGAGTTGTTTCTAATAAAGTCAAAACAAGTACAGGTTTATCAAATGCATGTGGTCACTGAAGGGTATCTACAGCAGTGGTTCTCAAACCAAGTACCACCTCAGCAAACACTGCAAGTACCAATATAATGACCAACATTCATTAGGCGTAGTAGGCCTAAGTATTCATTAAAAACAAAGCAGAGGTTTTATTTAGCAAGTATATTTAATATTTGTGGCCACTGTAACATTACACACAGTTTAAACAGTAACACTGTGTTTGAATATTTAGTTAAGTGATTATTTGGCTAACCACTAGATGGAGCCACAGTTTGAGGATCACTAATCTATAGGATTTACTGAATTCTTACACATCCTCATTTTTGTGTTAGCTTCATTTTACACTTGTGTGACAGTTGAAGAAGTTAAAATGTTACTTTAAAAAGGTCTGATGAAAGTGAATGTGGTCGACCTTGAGGGTTTCAACATAATTACCAGCATCAAGGCAGAATCTTTCAGACCCTCCAGGAATTTGGGATGTTGTAATCTAACCAGTTTACGCAAATTCAACAAATCCCACTGATTTATTATAATGGCCTTGCAATGTTGTCCATTCGCCACAATTTCCACCAATCATGGTCATTTTGCTTATCCAATTTGTCCCTAAGTGGTGCCCAAAGTCAACTGTCTAACCCAAATGTGAGCCTGCATCAATGATTATTTCTCAATACAAGGAACTTACCAGCACACATGACACACTTGAAATGTAGTACCTGAGGTCCCAGACTTAGCCCAATGATTACGATATGTAGATAATACTGTCATTTAAACAGAATAGGATACAAATAGAGTAGGTTATAGATAGAATTATAATGTGAATAGTACACAATGAATAGAATTGATTGTGATCCTGTAGTGCAAATAGAATGTAATAACTGCAAAGCAAAGCAACTAAAAGCCCAGTTCATCACTTGTGTAGACAAACCAGGAACAGCAAAGTGTAACAATATCTCAACTCTTTATCGCTTGAACGGCACAACTCTCACATTTACTCGACACTCTGACCCTCTTCCAGTTTCCATCGACACCGCTGAGCCTTCTGGGTAACGTAGTACAGTGTATAAACATTCACGTCCTCATGTCTTTGTTGACCTTGACAGAGATGTTTACGTGTGAAGACATTCTCTCTTTGTCAGTCAACAGAGCGCAGGGTTCTCAGCGTAACTAATGGCAAATAAAAGTATACAATCGACAAGCACTTTTCAACCCGGAAACATCAATACAAGGTTACAGAACACCTAAAATATCGATAAGTTCAGAAAATCACAAGCTGATGCAAAGTTCTTGAAAAAATGTGAAACCTTGGTTGGAATGTGCTTTGATTCAAACATGGTACAGGATTAGATTGTATCAGATTGAAGGGTTTTAACGAAGTGGCAATTATTATTGGACATTATCGCTTCAAAATAAACAAGCCGTAATCTGTAAATCTGGTTGATATATTTAAAAAATGTATTTATAATATAATTGATTCATGCCATGTCGGCAGCTTACTGTTAATGTGAAAAGGAATCGGCAACAGAAACGAGCATGGAAAAAAGCACGTCTACTTCCATTATAGAGAATAATAATAGTCCTGGAGTGACAATGACTCTTTAAAGAAGTACTTCAAATACCAGCTTCTTCTAACCCAGAGAAAATATTATCATGTGTTTTGCCTGAGGAGCTCTCACATGCTTTTTGTGACTAATACTGAGGCCACTAGTTCTTCTTTCCTGTTCATGTTGTCCACTAACACAGCCAACAACAAGCAGTACACACAACTGTCTGACTTGTTCATGTTGTCCACTAACACAGCCAACAACAAGCAGTACACACAACTGTCTGACTTGTTCATGTTGTCCACTAACACAGCCAACAACAAGCAGTACACACAACCTGACTTGTTCATGTTGTCCACTAACACAGCCAACAACAAGCAGTACACACAACTGTCTGACTTGTTCATGTTGTCCACTAACACAGCCAACAACAAGCAGTACACACAACTGTCTGACTTGTTCATGTTGTCCACTAACACAGCCAACAACAAGCAGTACACACAACTGTCTGACTTGTTCATGTTGTCCACTAACACAGCCAACAACAAGCAGTACACACAACCTGACTTGTTCATGTTGTCCACTAACACAGCCAACAACAAGCAGTACACACAACTGTCTGACTTGTTCATGTTGTCCACTAACACAGCCAACAACAAGCAGTACACACAACCTGACTTGGAGTAAAAGCTAGCAAAAAGTGTTTTGACCACACTTCAACGCTATTCAAAGTGTGAATGCTATTCAAAGTGTGAATGCTATTTCTTTGTGGAAACATGGAAAGACCAGCAAGCTGTTCATGTCAACAACACTTGGAGCTGAACAGACTTCCTCCTTGCATCCTCCCCAGCACTAAACCTCCACCCTCATGCTGCAACTACGCCCTTCTGACACCTGGACCCGCCTTTATGGCTCCTTTGAGCTTTGTCTTCTTGTCGTCACGTCTTCCGCTCTCCATCTGACCCCTGACCTGCAGCTCCATCTGACCCCTGACCTGCAGCTCCATCTCGCTGTTTCAACTGTGATGATGTCACTGTGGGGCTTTCTGGGAAAGCTTTGCAAGGATAAAGACAGGCTTGATAACATTTGTGCTCCTGTTCTTCTTCTTCTTCTTGGCGGTGCAAAGAGGGGTGGAGAAGGAAACTGTACTTTAAACTAAACATGACATCATTGTGCCTTTAAAGGTCAACCAGACTGTAATCCATCTGGAAAAGGTGCAACCCGCCTATTTGTAGGCTGGCTGACTGGTCAACAACACCAAAACTAACTACTTCTTGCACTTTTACTTGTGACTTTGTCCACAGACACAAGGAGAATTATAATGAAGGATATTTGAACCTATGGCAGTTTGTTTTCTACAATGTGTGCATATTTCAGTTGGAATGTGATATTGTGTATTGTGGATGGTTCTGAGCTGGGATGGAAGAGTTTGGGTAGAAGGGAGAGGAGACCAACCCTACACACATCCTGTATAAATACATGACTTTTATTCATCAAATTGGTCCAAAAGGTACCGTAATATAGTCAAATAATATAGTATAGCGCCGCTAATAGCTCGCTAACAACTGGCATGCTAATGGCTAGCTGACATCTAGTGTGCTAATCGCTAGCTGGCGCGGTATTCGTGAGCAGGCAACTAGAGCACTAATCGCTAGCTATCTTAAATGCTAACGTGAATACAAAAATATAATATAATTCATGTATTTATTTCAACCTGCAAAGTAAAGCTGGTCTATTTGTGAAGTACTCTACAGCGTGTTGGATGGAAGGTTGTACCGCCACCTACAGATACTATACCCACCTCGCTCACATCATATCTAGCAGTCAGACCAATGTGGACCCCATAGCAGTCAGACCAATGTGGACCACCCTAACGGTCAGACCAATGTGAACCACCCTAGCAGTCAGACCAATGTGGACCACCCTAGCAGTCAGACCAAAGTGGACCACCCTAGCAGTCAGACCAATGTGGACCACCCTAGCAGTCAGACCAATGTGGACCACCCTAGCAGTCAGACCAATGTGGACCCCATAGCAGTCAGACCAATGTGGACCACCCTAACGGTCAGACCAATGTGAACCACCCTAGCAGTCAGACCAATGTGGACCACCCTAGCAGTCAGACCAATGAGAACCACCCTAGCAGTCAGACCAATGTGGACCACCCTAGCAGTCAGACCAATGTGGACCACCCTAGCAGTCAGACCAATGTGGACCACCCTAGCAGTCAGACCAATGTGGACCACCCTAGCAGTCAGACCAATGAGAACCACCCTAGCAGTCAGACCAATGTGGACCACCCTAGCAGTCAGACCACTGTGGACCACCCTAGCGGTCAGACCAATGTGGACCACCCTAGCGGTCAGACCAATGTGGACCACCCTAGCGGTCAGACCAATGTGGACCACCCTAGCAGTCAGACCAATGTGGACCACCCTAGCAGTCAGACCAATGTGGACCACCCTAGCAGTCAGACCAATGAGAACCACCCTAGCGGTCAGACCAATGTGGACCACCATAGCAGTCAGACCAATGTGGACCACCCTAGCAGTCAGACCAATGTGGACCCCATAGCAGTCAGACCAATGTGGACCACCCTAACGGTCAGACCAATGTGAACCACCCTAGCAGTCAGACCAATGTGGACCACCCTAGCAGTCAGACCAATGAGAACCACCCTAGCAGTCAGACCAATGTGGACCACCCTAGCAGTCAGACCAATGTGGACCACCCTAGCAGTCAGACCAATGTGGACCACCCTAGCAGTCAGACCAATGTGGACCCCATAGCAGTCAGACCAATGTGGACCACCCTAACGGTCAGACCAATGTGAACCACCCTAGCAGTCAGACCAATGTGGACCACCCTAGCAGTCAGACCAATGAGAACCACCCTAGCAGTCAGACCAATGAGAACCACCCTAGCAGTCAGACCAATGTGGACCCCATAGCAGTCAGACCAATGTGGACCACCCTAACGGTCAGACCAATGTGAACCACCCTAGCAGTCAGACCAATGTGGACCCCATAGCAGTCAGACCAATGTGGACCACCCTAACGGTCAGACCAATGTGAACCACCCTAGCAGTCAGACCAATGTGGACCACCCTAGCAGTCAGACCAATGAGAACCACCCTAGCAGTCAGACCAATGTGGACCACCCTAGCAGTCAGACCAATGTGGACCACCCTAGCAGTCAGACCAATGTGGACCACCCTAGCAGTCAGACCAATGTGGACCCCATAGCAGTCAGACCAATGTGGACCACCCTAACGGTCAGACCAATGTGAACCACCCTAGCAGTCAGACCAATGTGGACCACCCTAGCAGTCAGACCAATGAGAACCACCCTAGCAGTCAGACCAATGTGGACCACCCTAGCAGTCAGACCAATGTGGACCACCCTAGCAGTCAGACCAATGTGGACCACCCTAGCAGTCAGACCAATGTGGACCACCCTAGCAGTCAGACCAATGTGGACCACCCTAGCAGTCAGACCAATGTGGACCACCCTAGCAGTCAGACCACTGTGGACCACCCTAGCGGTCAGACCAATGTGGACCACCATAGCAGTCAGACCAATGTGGACCACCCTAGAAGTCAGACCAATGACAACCACCCTAGCGGTCAGACTAATGTGGACCACCCTAGCAGTCAGACCAATGTGGACCACCCTAGCAGTCAGACCAAAGTGGACCACCCTAGCAGTCAGACCAATGTGGACCACCCTAGCAGTCAGACCAATGTGGACCACCCTAGCAGTCAGACCAATGAGAACCACCCTAGCGGTCAGACCAATGTGGACCACCATAGCAGTCAGACCAATGTGGACCACCCTAGCAGTCAGACCAATGTGGACCACCCTAGCAGTCAGACCAATGTGGACCCCATAGCAGTCAGACCAATGTGGACCACCCTAACGGTCAGACCAATGTGAACCACCCTAGCAGTCAGACCAATGTGGACCACCCTAGCAGTCAGACCAATGAGAACCACCCTAGCAGTCAGACCAATGTGGACCACCCTAGCAGTCAGACCAATGTGGACCACCCTAGCAGTCAGACCAATGTGGACCACCCTAGCAGTCAGACCAATGTGGACCACCCTAGCAGTCAGACCAATGTGGACCACCCTAGCAGTCAGACCAATGAGAACCACCCTAGCAGTCAGACCAATGTGGACCACCCTAGCAGTCAGACCACTGTGGACCACCCTAGCGGTCAGACCAATGTGGACCACCCTAGCAGTCAGACCAATGTGGACCACCCTAGCGGTCAGACCAATGTGGACCACCCTAGCAGTCAGACCAATGTGGACCACCCTAGCAGTCAGACCAATGTGGACCACCCTAGCAGTCAGACCAATGAGAACCACCCTAGCGGTCAGACCAATGTGGACCACCATAGCAGTCAGACCAATGTGGACCACCCTAGCAGTCAGACCAATGTGGACCCCATAGCAGTCAGACCAATGTGGACCACCCTAACGGTCAGACCAATGTGAACCACCCTAGCAGTCAGACCAATGTGGACCACCCTAGCAGTCAGACCAATGAGAACCACCCTAGCAGTCAGACCAATGTGGACCACCCTAGCAGTCAGACCAATGTGGACCACCCTAGCAGTCAGACCAATGTGGACCACCCTAGCAGTCAGACCAATGTGGACCACCCTAGCAGTCAGACCAATGAGAACCACCCTAGCAGTCAGACCAATGTGGACCACCCTAGCAGTCAGACCACTGTGGACCACCCTAGCGGTCAGACCAATGTGGACCACCCTAGCAGTCAGACCAATGTGGACCACCCTAGCGGTCAGACCAATGTGGACCACCCTAGCAGTCAGACCAATGTGGACCACCCTAGCAGTCAGACCAATGTGGACCACCCTAGCAGTCAGACCAATGAGAACCACCCTAGCGGTCAGACCAATGTGGACCACCATAGCAGTCAGACCAATGTGGACCACCCTAGCAGTCAGACCAATGTGGACCACTGTGGACCACCATAGCAGTCAGACCAATGTGGACCCCATAGCCAATGTGGACCACCCTAGCAGTCAGACCAATGTGGACCACTGTGGACCACCATAGCAGTCAGACCAATGTGGACCACCCTAGCAGTCAGACCAATGTGGACCACCCTAGCAGTCAGACCAATGTGGACCCCATAGCAGTCAGACCAATGTGGACCACCCTAGCAGTCAGACCAATGTGGACCACCCTAGCAGTCAGACCAATGTGGACCCCATAGCAGTCAGACCAATGTGGACCACCCTAGCAGTCAGACCAATGTGGACCACCCTAGCAGTCAGACCAATGTGGACCCCATAGCAGTCAGACCAATGTGGACCACCCTAGCAGTCAGACCAATGTGGACCACCATAGCAGTCAGACCAATGTGGACCACCCTAGCAGTCAGACCAATGTGGACCACCCTAGCAGTCAGACCAATGTGGACCACCCTAGCAGTCAGACCAATGTGGACCACCCTAGCAGTCAGACCAATGTGGACCACCCTAGCAGTCAGACCAATGAGAACCACCCTAGCGGTCAGACCAATGTGGACCACCATAGCAGTCAGACCAATGTGGACCACCCTAGCAGTCAGACCAATGTGGACCACTGTGGACCACCATAGCAGTCAGACCAATGTGGACCCCAGAGCAGTCAGACCAATGTGGACCACCCTAGCAGTCAGACCAATGTGGACCACTGTGGACCACCATAGCAGTCAGACCAATGTGGACCACCCTAGCAGTCAGACCAATGTGGACCACCCTAACAGTCAGACCAATGTGGACCCCATAGCAGTCAGACCAATGTGGACCACCCTAGCAGTCAGACCAATGTGGACCACCCTAGCAGTCAGACCAATGTGGACCCCATAGCAGTCAGACCAATGTGGACCACCCTAGCAGTCAGACCAATGTGGACCACCCTAGCAGTCAGACCAATGTGGACCCCATAGCAGTCAGACCAATGTGGACCACCCTAGCAGTCAGACCAATGTGGACCACCATAGCAGTCAGACCAATGTGGACCACCCTAGCAGTCAGACCAATGTGGACCACCCTAGCAGTCAGACCAATGTGGACCCCATAGCAGTCAGACCAATGTGGACCACCCTAGCAGTCAGACCAATGTGGACCACCCTAGCAGTCAGACCAATGTGGACCACCCTAGCAGTCAGACCAATGTGGACCACCCTAGCAGTCAGACCAATGTGGACCACCCTAGCAGTCAGACCAATGTGGACCACCCTAGCAGTCAGACCACTGTGGACCACCCTAGCGGTCAGACCAATGTGGACCACCCTAGCAGTCAGACCAATGTGGACCACCCTAGCGGTCAGACCAATGTGGACCACCCTAGCAGTCAGACCAATGTGGACCACCCTAGCAGTCAGACCAATGTGGACCACCCTAGCAGTCAGACCAATGAGAACCACCCTAGCGGTCAGACCAATGTGGACCACCATAGCAGTCAGACCAATGTGGACCACCCTAGCAGTCAGACCAATGTGGACCACTGTGGACCACCATAGCAGTCAGACCAATGTGGACCCCATAGCCAATGTGGACCACCCTAGCAGTCAGACCAATGTGGACCACTGTGGACCACCATAGCAGTCAGACCAATGTGGACCACCCTAGCAGTCAGACCAATGTGGACCACCCTAGCAGTCAGACCAATGTGGACCCCATAGCAGTCAGACCAATGTGGACCACCCTAGCAGTCAGACCAATGTGGACCACCCTAGCAGTCAGACCAATGTGGACCCCATAGCAGTCAGACCAATGTGGACCACCCTAGCAGTCAGACCAATGTGGACCACCCTAGCAGTCAGACCAATGTGGACCCCATAGCAGTCAGACCAATGTGGACCACCCTAGCAGTCAGACCAATGTGGACCACCATAGCAGTCAGACCAATGTGGACCACCCTAGCAGTCAGACCAATGTGGACCACCCTAGCAGTCAGACCAATGTGGACCACCCTAGCAGTCAGACCAATGTGGACCACCCTAGCAGTCAGACCAATGTGGACCACCCTAGCAGTCAGACCAATGAGAACCACCCTAGCGGTCAGACCAATGTGGACCACCATAGCAGTCAGACCAATGTGGACCACCCTAGCAGTCAGACCAATGTGGACCACTGTGGACCACCATAGCAGTCAGACCAATGTGGACCCCAGAGCAGTCAGACCAATGTGGACCACCCTAGCAGTCAGACCAATGTGGACCACTGTGGACCACCATAGCAGTCAGACCAATGTGGACCACCCTAGCAGTCAGACCAATGTGGACCACCCTAACAGTCAGACCAATGTGGACCCCATAGCAGTCAGACCAATGTGGACCACCCTAGCAGTCAGACCAATGTGGACCACCCTAGCAGTCAGACCAATGTGGACCCCATAGCAGTCAGACCAATGTGGACCACCCTAGCAGTCAGACCAATGTGGACCACCCTAGCAGTCAGACCAATGTGGACCCCATAGCAGTCAGACCAATGTGGACCACCCTAGCAGTCAGACCAATGTGGACCACCATAGCAGTCAGACCAATGTGGACCACCCTAGCAGTCAGACCAATGTGGACCACCCTAGCAGTCAGACCAATGTGGACCCCATAGCAGTCAGACCAATGTGGACCACCCTAGCAGTCAGACCAATGTGGACCACCCTAGCAGTCAGACCAATGTGGACCACCCTAGCAGTCAGACCAATGAGTGTGTGACACAAACAACAACATCAAAGTGTCATGTGTGACACAAACAACAACAACAAAGTGTCATGTGTGACACAAACAACAACAACAAAGTGTCATGTGTGACACAAACAACAACAACAAAGTGTCATGTGTGACACAAACAACAACAACAAAGTGTCATGTGTGACACAAACAACAACAACAAAGTGTCATGTGTGACACAAACAACAACAACAAAGTGTCATGTGTGACACAAACAACAACAACAAAGTGCCATGTGTGACACAAACAACAACAACAAAGTGTCATGTGTGACACAAACAACAACAAAGTGTCATGTGTGACACAAACAACAACAACACAGTGTCATGTGTGACACAAGCAACAACATCAAAGTGTCATGTGTGACACAAACAACATCAAAGTGTCATGTGTGACACAAACAACAACAACAAAGTGTCATGTGTGACACAAACAACAACAACAAAGTGTCATGTGTGACACAAACAACAACAACAAAGTGTCATGTGTGACACAAACAACAACAACAAAGTGTCATGTGTGACACAAACAACAACAACAAAGTGTCATGTGTGACACAAACAACAACAACAAAGTGTCATGTGTGACACAAACAACAACAACAAAGTGTCATGTGTGACACAAACAACAACAAAGTGTCATGTGTGACACAAACAACAACAACAAAGTGTCATGTGTGACACAAACAACAACAACAACAAAGTGCCATGTGTGACACAAACAACAACAACAAAGTGTCATGTGTGACACAAACAACAACAACAAAGTGTCATGTGTGACACAAACAACAACAACAAAGTGTCATGTGTGACACAAACCACAACAACAAAGTGTCATGTGTGACACAAACAACAACAACAAAGTGTCATGTGTGACATAAACAACAACAACAAAGTGTCATGTGTGACACAAACAACAACAACAAAGTGTCATGTGTGACACAAACACCAACAAAGTGTCATGTGTGACACAAACAACAACAACAAAGTGTCATGTGTGACACAAACAACAACAACAAAGTGTCATGTGTGACATAAACAACAACAACAAAGTGTCATGTGTGACACAAACAACAACAACAACAAAGTGTCATGTGTGACACAAACAACAACAACAAAGTGTCATGTGTGACACAAACAACAACAACAAAGTGTCATGTGTGACACAAACAACATCAAAGTGTCATGTGTGACATAAACAACAACAACAAAGTGTCATGTGTGACACAAACAACAACAACAAAGTGTCATGTGTGACACAAACAACAACAACAAAGTGTCATGTGTGACACAAACAACAACAACAAAGTGTCATGTGTGACACAAACAACAACAACAAAGTGTCATGTGTGACACAAACAACAACAACAAAGTGTCATGTGTGACACAAACAACAACAACAAAGTGTCATGTGTGACACAAACAACAACAAAGTGTCATGTGTGACACAAACAACAACAACAACAACGTGTCATGTGTGACACAAACAACAACAACAAAGTGCCATGTGTGACACAAACAACAACAACAAAGTGTCATGTGTGACACAATCAACAACAACAAAGTGTCATGTGTGACACAAACAACAACAACAAAGTGTCATGTGTGACACAAACAACAACAACAAAGTGTCATGTGTGACACAAACAACAACAACAAAGTGTCATGTGTGACATAAACAACAACAACAAAGTGTCATGTGTGACACAAACAACAACAACAAAGTGTCATGTGTGACACAAACACCAACAAAGTGTCATGTGTGACACAAACAACAACAACAAAGTGTCATGTGTGACACAAACAACAACAACAAAGTGTCATGTGTGACATAAACAACAACAACAAAGTGTCATGTGTGACACAAACAACAACAACAACAAAGTGTCATGTGTGACACAAACAACAACAACAAAGTGTCATGTGTGACACAAACAACAACAACAAAGTGTCATGTGTGACACAAACAACATCAAAGTGTCATGTGTGACATAAACAACAACAACAAAGTGTCATGTGTGACACAAACAACAACAACAAAGTGTCATGTGTGACACAAACACCAACAAAGTGTCATGTGTGACACAAACAACAACAACAAAGTGTCATGTGTGACACAAACAACAACAACAAAGTGTCATGTGTGACATAAACAACAACAACAAAGTGTCATGTGTGACACAAACAACAACAACAACAAAGTGTCATGTGTGACACAAACAACAACAACAAAGTGTCATGTGTGACACAAACAACATCAAAGTGTCATGTGTGACATAAACAACAACAACAAAGTGTCATGTGTGACACAAACAACAACAACAAAGTGTCATGTGTGACACAAACAACAACAACAACAAAGGTGTAAATAAAAAGTGGGTGAAGGTCATACCAATGTAGGTTGAAGTGATGCAGAGGAGGAGCACTAGGACTGCAGTGGTGGTTCTACTAGCACACTGACTACAATCACAACTACATTTTAGTCCAACACAGTAATGTAAATCATTCTAGTCCAACACAGTAATGTGAGTCATTCTAGTCCAACACAGTAATGTGATGTATTCTAGTCCAACACAGTAATGTGATGTATTCTAGTCCAACACAGTAATGTGAGTCATTCTAGTCCAACACAGTAATGTGATGTATTCTAGTCCAACACAGTAATGTGATGTATTCTAGTCCAACACAGTAATGTGAGTCATTCTAGTCCAACACAGTAATGTGAGTCATTCTAGTCCAACACAGTAATGTGATGTATTCTAGTCCAACACAGTAATGTGAGTCATTCTAGTCCAACACAGTAATGTGAGTCATTCTAGTCCAACACAGTAATGTGATGTATTCTAGTCCAACACAGTAATGTGAGTCATTCTAGTCCAACACAGTAATGTGAGTCATTCTAGTCCAACACAGTAATGTGATGTATTCTAGTCCAACACAGTAATGTGATGTATTCTAGTCCAACACAGTAATGTGAGTCATTCTAGTCCAACACAGTAATGTGATGTACTCTAGTCCAACACAGTAATGTGAGTCATTCTAGTCCAACACAGTAATGTGATGTACTCTAGTCCAACACAGTAATGTGAGTCATTCTAGTCCAACACAGTAATGTGATGTACTCTAGTCCAACACAGTAATGTGAGTCATTCTAGTCCAACACAGTAATGTGATGTACTCTAGTCCAACACAGTAATGTGATGTATTCTAGTCCAACACAGTAATGTGATGTATTCTAGTCCAACACAGTAATGTGATGTATTCTAGTCCAACACAGTAATGTGAGTCATTCTAGTCCAACACAGTAATGTGATGTACTCTAGTCCAACACAGTAATGTGAGTCATTCTAGTCCAACACAGTAATGTGATGTACTCTAGTCCAACACAGTAATGTGAGTCATTCTAGTCCAACACAGTAATGTGATGTATTCTAGTCCAACACAGTAATGTGATGTATTCTAGTCCAACACAGCAATGTGAGTCATTCTAGTCCAACACAGTAATGTGAGTCATTCTAGTCCAACACAGTAATGTGAGTCATTCTAGTCCAACACAGTAATGTGAGTCATTCTAGTCCAACACAGTAATGTGATGTATTCTAGTCCAACACAGTAATGTGATGTATTGTAGTCCAACACAGTAATGTGATGTATTCTAGTCCAACACAGTAATGTGATGTATTCTAGTCCAATACAGTAATGTGAGTCATTCTAGTCCAACACACAATACTTGCATGACTAGGTGGATGGTTAGCACTCGCCCTGACTTCAATGGAGGACACATGGACTTGTCAAAGACCACAATGAGCACAATTGAAGGACACATGGACTTGTCAAAGACCACAATTGAAGGACACATGGACTTGTCAAAGACCACAATGAGCACAATTGAAGGACACATGGACTTGTCAAAGACCACAATGAGCACAATTGAAGGACACATGGACTTGTCAAAGACCACAATGAGCACAATTGAAGGACACATGGACTTGTCAAAGACCACAATGAGCACAATTGAAGGACACATGGACTTGTCAAAGACCACAATTGAAGGACACCTGGACTTGTCAAAGACCACAATTGAAGGACACATGGACTTGTCAAAGACCACAATTGAAGGACACATGGACTTGTCAAAGACCACAATGAGCACAATTGAAGGACACATGGACTTGTCAAAGACCACAATGAGCACAATTGAAGGACACATGGACTTGTCAAAGACCACAATTGAAGGACACATGGACTTGTCAAAGACCACAATGAGCACAATTGAAGGACACATGGACTTGTCAAAGACCACAATGAGCACAATTGAAGGACACATGGACTTGTCAAAGACCACAATGACCACAATTGAAGGACACATGGACTTGTCAAAGACCACAATGAGCACAATTGAAGGACACATGGACTTGTCAAAGACCACAATGAGCACAATTGAAGGACACATGTGGACTTGTCAAAGACCACAATGAGCACAATTGAAGGACACATGTGGACTTGTCAAAGACCACAATGAGCACAATTGAAGGACACATGGACTTGTCAAAGACCACAATTGAAGGACACATGGACTTGTCAAAGACCACAATTGAAGGACACATGGACTTGTCAAAGACCACAATTGAAGGACACATGGACTTGTCAAAGACCACAATGAGCACAATTGAAGGACACATGGAATTGTCAAAGACCACAATTGAAGGACACCTGGACTTGTCAAAGACCACAAAGAGCACAATTGAAGGACACATGGACTTGTCAAAGAGCACAATTGAAGGACACATGGACTTGTCAAAGAGCACAATTGAAGGACACATGGACTTGTCAAAGAGCACAATTGAAGGACACATGGACTTGTCAAAGACCACAATTGAAGGACACATGGACTTGTCAAAGACCACAAAGACCACAATTGAAGGACACATGGACTTGTCAAAGACCACAATGAGCACAATTGAAGGACACATGGACTTGTCAAAGACCACAATGAGCACAATTGAAGGACACATGGACTTGTCAAAGACCACAATTGAAGGACACATGGACTTGTCAAAGACCACAATTGAAGGACACATGGACTTGTCAAAGACCACAATTGAAGGACACATGGACTTGTCAAAGACCACAATGAGCACAATTGAAGGACACATGGAATTGTCAAAGACCACAATTGAAGGACACCTGGACTTGTCAAAGACCACAAAGAGCACAATTGAAGGACACATGGACTTGTCAAAGAGCACAATTGAAGGACACATGGACTTGTCAAAGAGCACAATTGAAGGACACATGGACTTGTCAAAGAGCACAATTGAAGGACACATGGACTTGTCAAAGACCACAATTGAAGGACACATGGACTTGTCAAAGACCACAAAGACCACAATTGAAGGACACATGGACTTGTCAAAGACCACAATGAGCACAATTGAAGGACACATGGACTTGTCAAAGACCACAATGAGCACAATTGAAGGACACATGGACTTGTCAAAGAGCACAATTGAAGGACACATGGACTTGTCAAAAACCACAATTGAAGGACACATGGACTTGTCAAAGAGCACAATTGAAGGACACATGGACTTGTCAAAGACCACAATTGAAGGACACATGGACTTGTCAAAGACCACAAAGAGCACAATTGAAGGACACATGGACTTACTTACCCAAACGTGGTGACTTCTTCTATCGGTGTGACGTCTTCATGTGGTTAACAAGGTTTGTAACAATGTGTGCAAGAAGACAAAAGGTGGTGGTGTTGAAGTCAGCAGCAGTAAAACAGACATGACATGCACCACCTTCACCACCTCCTCTTCCTCCTCCTCCTCTTCCTCTTCCTCCTGCTGCTGCTGCTGCTGCTGCCCTCCTCCTCTTCCTCCTCTTCCTCTCCCGTCACACACACTCAATAATGCAGTGCTGGCCAGTTGGCGGGAGACTAGTGTGTGTGTGTGTGTGTGTGTGTGTGTGTGTGTGTGTGTGTGTGTGTTGTGATCCTTCCACAGACAATCACAGCCACACAATGTGGGTTGAACAGATCAGGTTCCCTCTCTGTCCCTTCATGTGTTCACTTGCACAACACTCTCATTGAGTTATTTATTTAGCTAACTAGCACACACTAACTATGTCACTACAAACTATGTCACTACAAACTATGTCACTACAAACTATGTCACTACAAACTGTCACTACAAACTATGTCACTACAAACTGTCACTACAAACTATGTCACTACAAACTATGTCACTACAAACTATGTCACTACAAACTATGTCACTACAAACTGTCACTACAAACTATGTCACTACAAACTGTCACTACAAACTATGTCACTACAAACTGTCACTACAAACTATGTCACTACAAACTATGTCACTACAAACTATGTCACTACAAACTGTCACTACAAACTATGTCACTACAAACTATGTCACTACAAACTATGTCACTACAAACTATGTCACTACAAACTATGTCACTACAAACTATGTCACTACAAACTATGTCACTACAAACTGTCACTACAAACTATGTCACTACAAACTGTCACTACAAACTATGTCACTACAAACTGTCACTACAAACTATGTCACTACAAACTATGTCACTACAAACTATGTCACTACAAACTGTCACTACAAACTATGTCACTACAAACTATGTCACTACAAACTATGTCACTACAAACTATGTCACTACAAACTATGTAACTACAAACTATGTCACTACAAACTATGTCACTACAAACTATGTCACTATAAACTATGTCACTACAAACTATGTAACTACAAACTATGTAACTACAACCTATGTCACTACAAACTATGTCACTATAAACTATGTCACTACAAACTATGTCACTACAAACTATGTCACTACAAACTGTCACTACAAACTATGTCACTACAAACTATGTCACTACAAACTATGTAACTACAAACTATGTCACTACAAACTATGTAACTACAAACTATGTCACTACAAACTATGTCACTATAAACTATGTCACTGCAAACTATGTAACTACAAACTATGTAACTACAACCTATGTCACTACAAACTATGTCACTATAAACTATGTCACTACAAACTATGTCACTACAAACTATGTCACTACAAACTATGTAACTACAACCTATGTCACTACAAACTATGTCACTACAAACTATGTCACTACAACTATGTCACTACAAACTATGTCACTACAAACTATGTCACTACAACTATGTCACTACAAACTATGTCACTACAAACTATGTCACTACAAACTATGTAACTACAAACTATGTCACTACAAACTATGTCACTACAAACTATGTAACTACAAACTATGTCACTACAAACTATGTCACTACAAACTATGTAACTACAAACTATGTAACTACAAACTATGTCACTACAAACTATGTCACTACAAACTATGTCACTACAAAGTATGTAACTACAAACTATGTCACTACAAACTATGTCACTACAAACTATGTCACTACAAACTATGTCACTACAAACTATGTTACTACAAACTATGTAACTACAAACTATGTCACTACAAACTATGTAACTACAAACTATGTCACTACAAACTATGTAACTACAAACTATGTCACTACAAACTATGTCACTACAAACTATGTTACTACAAACTATGTAACTACAAACTATGTAACTACAAACTATGTCACTACAAACTATGTAACTACAAACTATGTCACTACAAACTATGTCACTACAAACTATGTAACTACAAACTATGTAACTACAAACTATGTCACTACAAACTATGTAACTACAAACTATGTCACTACAAACTATGTAACTACAAACTATGTCACTACAAACTATGTAACTATAAACTATGTCACTACAAACTATGTCACTACAAACGATGTCACTACAAACTATGTAACTACAAACTATGTCACTACAAACTATGTCACTACAAACTATGTAACTACAAACTATGTAACTACAAACTATGTCACTACAAAGTATGTAACTACAAACTATGTCACTACAAACTATGTAACTACAAACTATGTCACTACAAACTATGTCACTACAAACTATGTAACTACAAACTATGTCACTACAAACTATGTCACTACAAACTATGTCACTACAAACTATGTCACTATAAACTATGTAACTACAAACTATGTCACTACAAACTATGTAACTACAAACTATGTAACTACAAACTATGTCACTACAAACTATGTCACTACAAACTATGTAACTACAAACTATGTCACTACAAACTATGTAACTACAAACTATGTCACTACAAACTGTCACTACAAACTATGTAACTACAAACTATGTCACTACAAACTATGTTACTACAAACTATGTTACTACAAACTATGTAACTACAAACTATGTCACTACAAACTATGTCACTACAAACTATGTCACTACAAACTATGTCACTACAAACTATGTAACTACAAACTATGTCACTACAAACTATGTAACTACAAACTATGTCACTACAAACTATGTTACTACAAACTATGTAACTACAAACTATGTCACTACAAACTATGTCACTACAAACTATGTTACTACAAACTATGTAACTACAAACTATGTAGCTACAAACTATGTCACTACAAACTATGTCACTACAAACTATGTAACTACAAACTATGTCACTACAAACTATGTCACTACAAACTATGTAACTACAAACTATGTCACTACAAACTATGTCACTACAAACTATGCTATTGGCTGTCCTACTATGTATGACATCATACAGTGTCACCGAGCACTGCTATTGGCTGTCCTACTATGTATGACATCATACAGTGTCACCGAGCACTGCTATTGGCTGTCCTACTATGTATGACATCATACAGTGTCACCAAGCACTGCTATTGGCTGTCCTAATGACATCATCATTGATTGCAATGGATGCTGAAGCAGAGAAATAACGTGGGAGAAAAAACAAGTCAGTTTGAAAAAATTCTAAGAATAATCAGAACTGTAAATGAAATGTTTTTATGTTGATTATTGCTTTTCTTTCCATTTAAATCAATCAACATATTACAGCTGTGCTTCTCTAACTTTTTAATACTTAGGCCTACTACACTACTGTATTTAATGTTGTCATTATGGTGGTACTTAATGAATACTTAGGTCTACTACACTACTGTATTTAATGATGTCATCATGGTGGTACTTAATGAATACTTAGGTCTACTACACTACTGTATTTAATGATGTCATCATGGTGGTACTTAATGAATACTTAGGTCTACTACACTACTGTATTTAATGTTGTCATTATGGTGGTACTTAATGAATACTTAGGTCTACTACACTACTGTATTTAATGTTGTCATTATGGTGGTACTTAATGAATACTTAGGTCTACTGCACTACTGTATTTAATGTTGTCATTATGGTGGTTCTTAATGAATACTTAGGTCTACTACACTACTGTATTTAATGTTGTCATTATGGTGGTACTTAATGAATACTTAGGTCTACTACACTACTGTATTTAATGTTGTCATTATGGTGGTACTTAATGAATACTTAGGTCTACTACACTACTGTATTTAATGTCATTATGGTGGTACTTAATGAATACTTAGGTCTACTACACTACTGTATTTAATGATGTCATTATGGTGGTACTTAATGAATACTTAGGTCTACTACACTACTGTATTTAATGTTGTCATTATGGTGGTACTTAATGAATACTTAGGTCTACTACACTACTGTATTTAATGTTGTCATTATGGTGGTACTTAATGAATACTTAGGTCTACTACACTACTGTATTTAATGTTGTCATTATGGTGGTACTTAATGAATACTTAGGTCTACTACACTACTGTATTTAATGTTGTCACTATGGTGGTACTTAATGAATACTTAGGTCTACTACACTACTGTATTTAATGTTGTCATTATGGTGGTACTTAATGAATACTTAGGTCTACTACGCTACTGTATTTAATGTTGTCATTATGGTGGTACTTAATGAATACTTAGGTCTACTACACTACTGTATTTAATGTTGTCATGATGGTGGTACTTAATGAATACTTAGGTCTACTACACTACTGTATTTAATGTTGTCATCATGGTGGTACTTAATGAATACTTAGGTCTACTACACTACTGTATTTAATGTTGTCATTATGGTGGTACTTAATGAATACTTAGGTCTACTACACTACTGTATTTAATGTTGTCATTATGGTGGTACTTAATGAATACTTAGGTCTACTACACTACTGTATTTAATGTTGTCATCATGGTGGTACTTAATGAATACTTGGGTCTACTACACTACTGTATTTAATGTTGTCATCATGGTGGTACTTAATGAATACTTAGGTCTACTACACTACTGTATTTAATGTTGTCATTATGGTGGTACTTAATGAATACTTAGGTCTACTACACTACTGTATTTAATGTTGTCATTATGGTGGTACTTAATGAATACTTAGGTCTACTACACTACTGTATTTAATGTTGTCATTATGGTGGTACTTAATGAATACTTAGGTCTACTACACTACTGTATTTAATGTTGTCACTATGGTGGTACTTAATGAATACTTAGGTCTACTACACTACTGTATTTAATGTTGTCATCATGGTGGTACTTAATGAATACTTAGGTCTACTACACTACTGTATTTAATGTTGTCATTATGGTGGTACTTAATGAATACTTAGGTCTACTACACTACTGTATTTAATGTTGTCATTATGGTGGTACTTAATGAATACTTAGGTCTACTACACTACTGTATTTAATGTTGTCATCATGGTGGTACTTAATGAATACTTAGGTCTACTACACTACTGTATTTAATGTTGTCATTATGGTGGTACTTAATGAATACTTAGGTCTACTACACTACTGTATTTAATGTTGTCATTATGGTGGTACTTAATGAATACTTAGGTCTACTACACTACTGTATTTAATGTTGTCATTATGGTGGTACTTAATGAATACTTAGGTCTACTACACTACTGTATTTAATGTCATTATGGTGGTACTTAATGAATACTTAGGTCGACTACACTACTGTATTTAATGTTGTCATTATGGTGGTACTTAATGAATACTTAGGTCTACTACACTACTGTATTTAATGTTGTCATCATGGTGGTACTTAATGAATACTTAGGTCTACTACACTACTGTATTTAATGTTGTCATTATGGTGGTACTTAATGAATACTTAGGTCTACTACACTACTGTATTTAATGTTGTCATTATGGTGGTACTTAATGAATACTTAGGTCTACTACACTACTGTATTTAATGTTGTCATTATGGTGGTACTTAATGAATACTTAGGTCTACTACACTACTGTATTTAATGTTGTCACTATGGTGGTACTTAATGAATACTTAGGTCTACTACACTACTGTATTTAATGTTGTCATTATGGTGGTACTTAATGAATACTTAGGTCTACTACACTACTGTATTTAATGTTGTCATTATGGTGGTACTTAATGAATACTTAGTACTACTACACTACTGTATTTAATGTTGTCATTATGGTGGTACTTAATGAATACTTAGGTCTACTACACTACTGTATTTAATGTTGTCATTATGGTGGTACTTAATGAATACTTAGGTCTACTACACTACTGTATTTAATGTTGTCATTATGGTGGTACTTAATGAATACTTAGGTCTACTACACTACTGTATTTAATGTTGTCATTATGGTGGTACTTAATGAATACTTAGGTCTACTACACTACTGTATTTAATGTTGTCATTATGGTGGTACTTAATGAATACTTAGGTCTACTACACTACTGTATTTAATGTTGTCATCATGGTGGTACTTAATGAATACTTAGGTCTACTACACTACTGTATGTAATGTTGTCATGATGGTGGTACTTAATGAATACTTAGGTCTACTACACTACATTAAGGTGGTACTTGTGAAAAAGACAGAGTGTTATAACAAAGTTTAAGTGCATTTAAAGACATTTAAATGTGTGGAAACATTTCTGGGGAATATAAAAATAAATATAAAATATTGTCTAATCAATCAAAAATAAATATAATATATTGTCTAATCAACCAAAATAAATATAAAATATTGTCTAATCAACCAAAATAAATATAAAATAAATATAAAATATTGTCTAATCAACCAAAATAAATATAAAATAAATATAAAGTATTGTCTAATCAACCAAAATAAATATAAAATAAATATAAAATATTGTCTAATCAACCAAAATAAATATAAAATAAATATAAAGTATTGTCTAATCAACCAAAATAAATATAAAATAAATATAAAATATTGTCTATTTAACCAAAATAAATATAAAATAAATATAAAATATTGTCTAATCAACCAAAATAAATATAAAATAAATATAAAGTATTGTCTAATCAACCAAAATAAATATAAAATAAATATAAAGTATTGTCTAATCAACCAAAATAAATATAAAATATTGTCTATTCAACCAAAATAAATATAAAATAAATATAAAGTATTGTCTAATCAACCAAAATAAATATAAAATATTGTCTAATCAACCAAAATAAATATAAAATAAATATAAAATATTGTGTAATCAACCAAAATAAATATAAAATAAATATAAAATATTTTCTAATCAACCAAAATAAATATACAATAAATATAAAGTATTGTCTAATCAACCAAAATAAATATAAAATAAATATAAAATATTGTCTATTTAACCAAAATAAATATAAAATAAATATAAAATATTGTCTAATCAACGAAAATAAATATAAAATAAATATAAAGTATTGTCTAATCAACCAAAATAAATATAAAATAAATATAAAATATTGTCTATTCAACCAAAATAAATATAAAATAAATATAAAGTATTGTCTAATCAACCAAAATAAATATAAAATAAATATAAAATATTGTCTAATCAACCAAAATAAATATAAACTATTGTCTAATCAGCAAAATGATGCCCTGCTGTCTGTGAGCTAAACACATTTTTATTGTTGTTGAAATGTTACACATGTGTACTTTATATCACTTTGGTAGTTTACATGCATACTTCTGGCCTCTTAAAGAACAATATTGTACTTTTAAGAGAAGATTGAGAGAAAATGTAACTCACCTCCTTCATGGGTGTATGTAGGGCAGGTGTGACATAAGCAGGTAAAGTGCCAAGCAACAATACAACCTTAGATCAAGTCCTGCTGCAACACACTACTTATTACTTCACCCTTTCACACTTCACTTCACTTATGTTACTTCACCCTTTCACACTTCACTTCACTTATGTTACTTCACCCTTTCACACTTCACTTCACTTATGTTACTTCACCCTTTCACACTTCACTTCACTTATGTTACTTCACCCTTTCACACTTCACGTCACTTATGTTACTTCACCCTTTCACACTTCACTTCACTTATGTTACTTCACCCTTTCACACTTCACTTCACTTATGTTACTTCACCCTTTCACACTTCACTTCACTTATGTTACTTCACCCTTTCACACTTCACTTAACTTATGTTACTTCACCCTTTCACACTTCACTTAACTTATGTTACTTCACCCTTTCACACTTAACTCAACTTATGTTACTTCACCCTTTCACTTAACTCAACTTATGTTACTTCACCCTTTCACACTTAACTCAACTTATGTTACTTCACCCTTTCACACTTAACTCAACTTATGTTACTTCACCCTTTCACACTTAACTTAAGTTATGTTACTTCACCCTTTCACACTTAACTCAACTTATGTTACTTCACCCTTTCACACTTAACTCAACTTATGTTACTTCACCCTTTCACACTTAACTTAAGTCATGTTACTTCACCCTTTCACACTTAACACAACTTATGTTACTTCACCCTTTCACACTTAACTTAACTTATGTTACTTCACCCTTTCACACTTCACTTAACTTATGTTACTTCACCCTTTCACACTTCACTTCACTTATGTTACTTCACCCTTTCACACTTCACTTCACTTATGTTACTTCACCCTTTCACACTTCACTTCACTTATGTTACTTCACCCTTTCACACTTCACTTCACTTATGTTACTTCACCCTTTCACACTTCACTTCACTTATGTTATTTCACCCTTTCACACTTCACTTCACTTATGTTACTTCACCCTTTCACACTTCACTTCACTTATGTTATTTCACCCTTTCACACTTCACTTCACTTATGTTACTTCACCCTTTCACACTTCACTTAACTTATGTTACTTCACCCTTTCACACTTCACTTAACTTATGTTACTTCACCCTTTCACACTTCACTTAACTTATGTTACTTCACCCTTTCACATTTAACTTAACTTATGTTACTTCACCCTTTCACATTTAACTTAAGTTATGTTACTTCACCCTTTCACACTTAACTCAACTTATGTTACTTCACCCTTTCACACTTAACTCAACTTATGTTACTTCACCCTTTCACACTTAACTTAACTTATGTTACTTCACCCTTTCACACTTCACTTAACTTATGTTACTTCACCCTTTCACACTTAACTTAACTTATGTTACTTCACCCTTTCACACTTCACTTAACTTATGTTACTTCACCCTTTCACACTAAACTCAACTTATGTTACTTCACCCTTTCACACTTAACTTAACTTATGTTACTTCACCCTTTCACACTTCACTTAACTTATGTTACTTCACCCTTTCCCATTTAACTTAAGTTATGTTACTTCACCCTTTCACACTTAACTCAACTTATGTTACTTCACCCTTTCACACTTAACTTAACTTATGTTACTTCACCCTTTCACACTTCACTTAACTTATGTTACTTCACCCTTTCACATTTAACTTCACTTATGTTACTTCACCCTTTCACATTTAACTTAAGTTATGTTACTTCACCCTTTCACACTTAACTCAACTTATGTTACTTCACCCTTTCACACTTAACTCAACTTATGTTACTTCACCCTTTCACACTTAACTTAACGTATGTTACTTCACCCTTTCACACTTAACTCAACTTATGTTACTTCACCCTTTCACACTTAACTTAACTTATGTTACTTCACCCTTTCACACTTCACTTAACTTATGTTACTTCACCCTTTCACACTTAACTTAACTTATGTTACTTCACCCTTTCACACTTAACTCAACTTATGTTACTTTACCCATTCACACTTAACTTAACTTATGTTACTTCACCCTTTCACACTTCACTTAACTTATGTTACTTCACCCTTTCACATTTAACTTAACTTATGTTACTTCACCCTTTCACATTTAACTTAAGTTATGTTACTTCACCCTTTCACACTTAACTCAACTTATGTTACTTCACCCTTTCACACTTAACTCAACTTATGTTACTTCACCCTTTCACACTTAACTTAACTTATGTTACTTCACCCTTTCACACTTCACTTAACTTATGTTACTTCACCCTTTCACACTTAACTTAACTTATGTTACTTCACCCTTTCACACTTCACTTAACTTATGTTACTTCACCCTTTCACACTAAACTCAACTTATGTTACTTCACCCTTTCACACTTAACTTAACTTATGTTACTTCACCCTTTCACACTTCACTTAACTTATGTTACTTCACCCTTTCCCATTTAACTTAAGTTATGTTACTTCACCCTTTCACACTTAACTCAACTTATGTTACTTCACCCTTTCACACTTAACTTAACTTATGTTACTTCACCCTTTCACACTTCACTTAACTTATGTTACTTCACCCTTTCACATTTAACTTCACTTATGTTACTTCACCCTTTCACATTTAACTTAAGTTATGTTACTTCACCCTTTCACACTTCACTCAACTTATGTTACTTCACCCTTTCACACTTAACTCAACTTATGTTACTTCACCCTTTCACACTTAACTTAACGTATGTTACTTCACCCTTTCACACTTAACTCAACTTATGTTACTTCACCCTTTCACACTTAACTTAACTTATGTTACTTCACCCTTTCACACTTCACTTAACTTATGTTACTTCACCCTTTCACACTTAACTTAACTTATGTTACTTCACCCTTTCACACTTAACTCAACTTATGTTACTTTACCCATTCACACTTAACTTAACTTATGTTACTTCACCCTTTCACACTTCACTTAACTTATGTTACTTCACCCTTTCACATTTAACTTAACTTATGTTACTTCACCCTTTCACATTTAACTTAAGTTATGTTACTTCACCCTTTCACACTTAACTCAACTTATGTTACTTCACCCTTTCACACTTAACTCAACTTATGTTACTTCACCCTTTCACACTTAACTTAACTTATGTTACTTCACCCTTTCACACTTCACTTAACTTATGTTACTTCACCCTTTCCCATTTAACTTAAGTTATGTTACTTCACCCTTTCACACTTAACTCAACTTATGTTACTTCACCCTTTCACACTTAACTTAACTTATGTTACTTCACCCTTTCACACTTCACTTAACTTATGTTACTTCACCCTTTCACATTTAACTTCACTTATGTTACTTCACCCTTTCACATTTAACTTAAGTTATGTTACTTCACCCTTTCACACTTAACTCAACTTATGTTACTTCACCCTTTCACACTTAACTCAACTTATGTTACTTCACCCTTTCACACTTAACTTAACGTATGTTACTTCACCCTTTCACACTTAACTCAACTTATGTTACTTCACCCTTTCACACTTAACTTAACTTATGTTACTTCACCCTTTCACACTTCACTTAACTTATGTTACTTCACCCTTTCACACTTAACTTAACTTATGTTACTTCACCCTTTCACACTTAACTCAACTTATGTTACTTTACCCATTCACACTTAACTTAACTTATGTTACTTCACCCTTTCACACTTCACTTAACTTATGTTACTTCACCCTTTCACATTTAACTTAACTTATGTTACTTCACCCTTTCACATTTAACTTAAGTTATGTTACTTCACCCTTTCACACTTAACTCAACTTATGT
Organism: Entelurus aequoreus; assembly: GCF_033978785.1. Taxonomy (NCBI): domain Eukaryota; kingdom Metazoa; phylum Chordata; class Actinopteri; order Syngnathiformes; family Syngnathidae; genus Entelurus; species Entelurus aequoreus. The sequence continues at coordinate 49,881,968 of NC_084751.1, forward strand.
TACTTCACCCTTTCACACTTAACTCAACTTATGTTACTTCACCCTTTCACACTTAACTTAACTTATGTTACTTCACCCTTTCACACTTCACTTAACTTATGTTACTTCACCCTTTCACACTTCACTTAACTTATGTTACTTCACCCTTTCACACTTCACTTAACTTATGTTACTTCACCCTTTCACACTAAACTCAACTTATGTTACTTCACCCTTTCACACTTAACTTAACTTATGTTACTTCACCCTTTCACACTTCACTTAACTTATGTTACTTCACCCTTTCCCATTTAACTTAAGTTATGTTACTTCACCCTTTCACACTTAACTCAACTTATGTTACTTCACCCTTTCACACTTAACTTAACTTATGTTACTTCACCCTTTCACACTTCACTTAACTTATGTTACTTCACCCTTTCACATTTAACTTCACTTATGTTACTTCACCCTTTCACATTTAACTTAAGTTATGTTACTTCACCCTTTCACACTTCACTCAACTTATGTTACTTCACCCTTTCACACTTAACTCAACTTATGTTACTTCACCCTTTCACACTTAACTTAACGTATGTTACTTCACCCTTTCACACTTAACTCAACTTATGTTACTTCACCCTTTCACACTTAACTTAACTTATGTTACTTCACCCTTTCACACTTCACTTAACTTATGTTACTTCACCCTTTCACACTTAACTTAACTTATGTTACTTCACCCTTTCACACTTAACTCAACTTATGTTACTTTACCCATTCACACTTAACTTAACTTATGTTACTTCACCCTTTCACACTTCACTTAACTTATGTTACTTCACCCTTTCACATTTAACTTAACTTATGTTACTTCACCCTTTCACATTTAACTTAAGTTATGTTACTTCACCCTTTCACACTTAACTCAACTTATGTTACTTCACCCTTTCACACTTAACTCAACTTATGTTACTTCACCCTTTCACACTTAACTTAACTTATGTTACTTCACCCTTTCACACTTCACTTAACTTATGTTACTTCACCCTTTCACACTTAACTTAACTTATGTTACTTCACCCTTTCACACTTCACTTAACTTATGTTACTTCACCCTTTCACACTAAACTCAACTTATGTTACTTCACCCTTTCACACTTAACTTAACTTATGTTACTTCACCCTTTCACACTTCACTTAACTTATGTTACTTCACCCTTTCCCATTTAACTTAAGTTATGTTACTTCACCCTTTCACACTTAACTCAACTTATGTTACTTCACCCTTTCACACTTAACTTAACTTATGTTACTTCACCCTTTCACACTTCACTTAACTTATGTTACTTCACCCTTTCACATTTAACTTCACTTATGTTACTTCACCCTTTCACATTTAACTTAAGTTATGTTACTTCACCCTTTCACACTTCACTCAACTTATGTTACTTCACCCTTTCACACTTAACTCAACTTATGTTACTTCACCCTTTCACACTTAACTTAACGTATGTTACTTCACCCTTTCACACTTAACTCAACTTATGTTACTTCACCCTTTCACACTTAACTTAACTTATGTTACTTCACCCTTTCACACTTCACTTAACTTATGTTACTTCACCCTTTCACACTTAACTTAACTTATGTTACTTCACCCTTTCACACTTAACTCAACTTATGTTACTTTACCCATTCACACTTAACTTAACTTATGTTACTTCACCCTTTCACACTTCACTTAACTTATGTTACTTCACCCTTTCACATTTAACTTAACTTATGTTACTTCACCCTTTCACATTTAACTTAAGTTATGTTACTTCACCCTTTCACACTTAACTCAACTTATGTTACTTCACCCTTTCACACTTAACTCAACTTATGTTACTTCACCCTTTCACACTTAACTTAACTTATGTTACTTCACCCTTTCACACTTCACTTAACTTATGTTACTTCACCCTTTCACACTTAACTTAACTTATGTTACTTCACCCTTTCACACTTCACTTAACTTATGTTACTTCACCCTTTCACACTAAACTCAACTTATGTTACTTCACCCTTTCACACTTAACTTAACTTATGTTACTTCACCCTTTCACACTTCACTTAACTTATGTTACTTCACCCTTTCCCATTTAACTTAAGTTATGTTACTTCACCCTTTCACACTTAACTCAACTTATGTTACTTCACCCTTTCACACTTAACTTAACTTATGTTACTTCACCCTTTCACACTTCACTTAACTTATGTTACTTCACCCTTTCACATTTAACTTCACTTATGTTACTTCACCCTTTCACATTTAACTTAAGTTATGTTACTTCACCCTTTCACACTTCACTCAACTTATGTTACTTCACCCTTTCACACTTAACTCAACTTATGTTACTTCACCCTTTCACACTTAACTTAACGTATGTTACTTCACCCTTTCACACTTAACTCAACTTATGTTACTTCACCCTTTCACACTTAACTTAACTTATGTTACTTCACCCTTTCACACTTCACTTAACTTATGTTACTTCACCCTTTCACACTTAACTTAACTTATGTTACTTCACCCTTTCACACTTCACTTAACTTATGTTACTTCACCCTTTCACACTTAACTCAACTTATGTTACTTCACCCTTTCACACTTCACTTAACTTATGTTACTTCACCCTTTCACATTTAACTTAACTTATGTTACTTCACCCTTTCACACTTAACTCAACTTATGTTACTTCACCCTTTCACACTTAACTCAACTTATGTTACTTCACCCTTTCACACTTAACTTAACTTATGTTACTTCACCCTTTCACACTTAATTTAAGTTATGTAACTTCAGAATTACACACTTAAGTTAAGTTATGTTACTTCAGGGTTTCACACTTAAGTTAAGTTGTGTAACTTCAGGGTATCACACTTAAGTTGCTTTACCGCACTTAAAAGGTGTTATTCAACACTAACTTGCAGGGTACATGAATATATGAAGTATTTCATCAACACAACATGAATATATATATGAAGTATTTCATATGAATATATATAATGAAGTATTTCATATGAATATATATGAAGTATTTCATATGAATATATATAATTAAGTATTTCGTATGAATATATATAATTAAGTATTTCATATGAATATATATATGAAGTATTTCATATGAATATATAATGAAGTATTTCATATGAATATATATGAAGTATTTCATATGAATATATATAATTAAGTATTTCGTATGAATATATATAATGAAGTATTTCATATGAATATATATGAAGTATTTCATATGAATATATATAATGAAGTATTTCATATGAATATATATAATGAAGTATTTCATATGAATATATATAATGAAGTATTTGACTCACCATGGCAGTGTGAGGATGTCTGCTCGGCATTGCCGCTTGATGGCCCTTTGTTGTTGTCACGGCAACCCCATGGCCTGTCATTAAATACATAAATCACAATTATTTGATGAGCACAACCTGTGGAAATGAAATGTTGTATGATAATTCTTCATCTCAAGTTATTGGCTTTATTTGACTAAATATCATAGAATAATCATCTGTTTATTTGACTTAATATCATGTAATAATCATGTGTTTATTTGACTTAATATCATAGAATAATCTTCTCTTTATTTGACTTAATATCATGTAATAATCATGTGTTTATTTGACTTAATATCATGTAATAATCATGTGTTTATTTGACTTAATATCATGTAATAATCATGTGTTTATTTGACTTAATATCATGTAATAATCATGTGTTTATTTGACTTAATATCATGTAATAATCATGTGTTTATTTGACTTAATATCATGTAATAATCATGTGTTTATTTGACTTAATATCATGTAATAATCATGTGTTTATTTGACTTAATATCATGTAATAATCATGTGTTTATTTGACTTAATATCATGCAATAATCATGTGTTTATTTGGTTTAATATCATAGCATAATCTTCTGTGGGGTTGAAAGTAGTGCTGACACTAATTGACACTAATTGACTAAGTGACATGACATTTATTGTGAGCTAGATGTATTTGCAAGTCAGCATTGTGGTGCTGCTATGAAGATTCATTTGTCATGTTGTGAAGATATGATGGTTAAAAATCATCATCATTCTCATCCTGACTCACTTGCCAGCATCATTGAAGTTCTCCTCCAAGTACTAATAACTCCTAGTTCTCCTCCAAGTACTAATAACTCCTAGTTCTCCTCCAAGTACTAATAACTCCTAGTTCTCCTCCAAGTACTAATAACTCCTAGTTCTCCTCCAAGTACTAATAACTCCTAGTTCTCCTCCAAGTACTAATAACTCCTAGTTCTCCTCCAAGTACTAATAACTCCTAGTTCTCCTCCAAGTACTAATAACTCATAGTTCTCCTCCAAGTACTAATAACTCCTAGTTCTCCTCCAAGTACTAATAACTCCTAGTTCTCCTCCAAGTACTAATAACTCCTAGTTCTCCTCCAAGTACTAATAACTCCTAGTTCTCCTCCAAGTACTAATAAGTCTGTCTCCTCATAGACATCATAGTGTACTGTAAGTGCATTATTGTCATGTGATCAACATAAGTACTAATAACTCATAGTGTGTGTGCATTATTGTCATGTGATCAACATCACATTGTCCCAAGATGAGTGCACTCAGTATTATTACCAGGGAAAATGTGGTTGTCATGGTAACTGTCATGTAGCGTGAGTCACATTTGTCATCACAATCACTTTCTAAATGAATGACTAAGTTAAGTCATTGTGAGTCTTAACTTACCTGCTCACTCATATTTAACATCAGAAGAGAATTATGCTGCTTGTATTATGTAATAAATCATATATATTATGTCATAAATTATATGCATTATGTAATAAACCATATATAGTATGTAATAAATCATATGTATTATGTCATAAGTCATATGTATTATGTAATAAATCATATGTATTATGTAATAAAGCATATGTATTATGTAATAAATCATATGTATTATGTAATAAATAATATGTATTATGTAATAAATCATATGTATTATGTAATAAATATGTATTATGTAATAAATCATATGTATTATGTAATAAATAATATGTATTATGTAATAAAGCATATGTATTATGTAATAAATTATATGTATTATGTAATAAATCATATGTATTATGTAATAAATCATATGTATTATGTAATAAATCATATGTATTATGCAATAAACCATATGTATTATGTAATAAACCATATGTATTATGTAATAAACCATATGTATTATGTAATAAAGCATATGTATTATGTAATAAATCATATGTATTATGTAATAAACCATATGTATTATGTAATAAAGCATATGTATTATGTAATAAATCATATGTATTATGTAATAAACCATATGTATTATGTAATAAAGCATATGTATTATGTAATAAATCATATGTATTATGTAATAAATCATATGTATTATGCAGTGGCGTGCAGTCAGGTGAGGCAGGGGAGGCGGGGCCTCACGTGCCATCATGGAAAGAAAAAAAATGTAAAAAGAAAAAAATTAATTCAATTGTTATATGTATCCAGTGATTATACTATAAAGTTATGTTCCATTTAACTTCACCAGTTTTAGATTTTTTTATTCAAAATGGCTGAATTTTCACATTTGCCGTTGAAATCCTGAGAAGAGACGGTGCGGTGATCAGCAGCCAGTTGAGGCGTCACTCAGTTGTGCCTCACCATGGATTGCGCAATGACTGGGCTAACTGCTGGCCTGCTGTGCAGTGAGAGCGTATTGCTATATGAATTATATTATACATTTCCACAGTTGAGTTAGCTGAGGTATATAATGTACAGTGTATTTTGTCAACAACTGTATGTGTGGAACGTATTTCTTGTGCTGAGCGATCATAAAACTGCTGCGAAGACGCACTGGCTGAGGCTCGCAGTAATCCCGCCTCCTGGTGGTAGAGAATGCACCCCCGCCGTAGAATGCACCCCCGCCGTAGAATGCACCCCCGCCGTAGAATGCACCCCCGCTGTAGAATGCACCCCCTGACGGGAGTGTTATATCAACTAAAGCCCACACTTAAACTTTCCACGTGCAAGATTGAATCTATTTAAAAAAAGTTATTTAATAAGAAGGCAAAAAGTGCAAAAACAATGCTGGTGTTGGAGGAGTTGTCAGGGCCACAACATTAGGTACACCTGCAGACTGCAGCACAGATTTCATATTTCATTCATTCACAACTCCAATCAGAAAGTGTGTTTTAAATATAATATTAAATATATAATAAATGTTAAGTCTAAATATTCAATCTTAAATATTATGTTAAATACCAAACTCTAATATCTAAATATTAAATGTTCAAAATGTGTGTTCAATTGAAATATAAACATTGTACCTAAATATAATTGTTACATTTTAAATAATGTTAAATCTCAGTCTAATATCAAATATAAATGTGAAATCCAAACGTAAATGTTAAATCTAAAAGAAAATCAGCCAAGAGTGAGAAAAGGTGAGCTAGATGTGAGAAAAGTAATATAAATGTGAGAAAAGTATCCTAAATATGCAAAATATATTCAATGTGATTGAATATTTACATTCTGTACTCCTGTAATGTCACTTTCTTGTCTTGGAGCATGTTTGAAATGTTCAGATCTTCTCAGTCATATTGAAGACACCTCATGATTGCAATCTCATGTCAAATGTCTCATTCAGTTGTCATGACAACAGGACTGGCTTTTGATTGACGGCTGCAGAGAGAAGTCTTCTTTATTCATTTTGTGTGGAGTCAACCAGTGGAGTGAAGCAGCCACTTGACCAGCACACTAAGACTAAGACTAAGACCAGCACACTAAGACTAAGACTAAGACCAGCACACTAAGACTAAGACTAAGACCAGCACACTAAGACTAAGACTAAGACCAGCACACTAAGACTAAGACTAAGACCAGCACACCAAGACAAAGACTAAGACCAGCACACTAAGACTAAGACTAAGACCAGCACACTAAGACTAAGACTAAGACCAGCACACTAAGACTAAGACCAGCACACTAAGACTAAGACTAAGACCAGCACACTAAGACTAAGACTAAGACCAGTACACTAAGACTAAGACTAAGACCAGCACACTAAGACTAAGACTAAGACCAGCACACTAAGACTAAGACTAAGACCAGTACACTAAGACTAAGACTAAGACTAAGACTAAGACTAAGACTAAGGTGTGAGGTGAGCTCAAGCAAAAATTAGCTTTATTAGTCTTTTCATGACTTGAACAAAGGAGCTAAATACCAGGAGAGTCCATGGATACACTAGGTGCTCGTTAGTGGTGCTGCACCCATTCTATTATTATTATGAGGAGGGATGCTGCACTTGTTATATTATTATTATTATAAGGAGGGATGCTGAACTCATTATATTATTATTATTATAAGGAGGGATGCTGCACTCATTATATTATTATTATTATAAGGAGGGATGCTGCACTCATTATATTATTATTATTATAAGGAGGGATGCTGAACTCATTATATTATTATTATTATAAGGAGGGATGCTGAACTCATTATATTATTATTATTATAAGGAGGGATGCTGCACTCATTATATTATTATTATTATTATAAGGAGGGATGCTGAACTCATTATATTATTATTATTATAAGGAGGGATGCTGCACTCATTATATTATTATTATTATAAGGAGGGATGCTGCACTCATTATATTATTATTATTATAAGGAGGGATGCTGCACTCATTATATTATTATTATAAGGAGGGATGCTGCACTCGTTATATTATTATTATAAGGAGGGATGCTGCACTCGTTATATTATTATTATTATTATAAGGAGGGATGCTGCACTCATTATATTATTATTATTATAAGGAGGGATGCTGAACTCATTATATTATTATTATTATAAGGAGGGATGCTGCACTCATTATATTATTATTATTATAAGGAGGGATGCTGAACTCATTATATTATTATTATTATAAGGAGGGATGCTGCACTCATTATATTATTATTATAAGGAGGGATGCTGCACTCATTATATTATTATTATTATTATAAGGAGGGATGCTGCACTCATTCTATTATTATTATTATAAGGAGGGATGCTGCACTCATTATATTATTATTATTATAAGGAGGGATGCTGCACTCATTATATTATTATTATAAGGAGGGATGCTGCACTCATTATATTATTATTATTATAAGGAGGGATGCTGCACTCATTATATTATTATTCTTATAAGGAGGGATGCTGCACTCATTATATTATTATTATTATAAGGAGGGATGCTGCACTCATTATATTATTATTATTATTATAAGGAGGGATGCTGCACTCATTCTATTATTATTACTTATAAGGAGGGATGCTGCACTCATTATATTATTATTATTATAAGGAGGGATGCTGAACTCATTATATTATTATTATTATAAGGAGGGATGCTGCACTCATTATATTATTATTATTATAAGGAGGGATGCTGCACTCGTTATATTATTATTATTATTATAAGGAGGGATAGGGTTGGTAATTGTTTATTTTATCAGCCAAAGAAAGGGTGAATGTTAAAATAGAAAAGAGACAAGCAAGAGACAGCAGGGGGGCTGAAGTGGAGAAAAGTGGGCTTTATTTGAGCAGAGATGTTACAAACATCTGAGATGTGATGAGTGAGACTGGAGTGAGTGGTCAGAACAATAGAGAGAAAGATGTGAAGAGTAGAAAGTGGCTCCTTCTATACAACATGTGGGGAACAAAGGTCACCCCTGGAGAGTGACACTTGTGTTTACTGGCACTTTGCTGCACAACTGGGAGTCTTCTCCGTGTCACACAATCACACTGCAGGACTACAATGATGGCAACACACTGCAGGACTACAATGATGGCAACACACTGCAGGACTACAATGATGGCAACACACTGCAGGACTACAATGATGGCAACACACTGCAGGACTACAATGATGGCAACACATTGCAGGACTACAATGATGGCAACACACTGCAGGACTACAATGATGGCAACACATTGCAGGACTACAATGATGGCAACACACTGCAGGACTACAATGATGGCAACACACTGCAGGACTACAATGATGGCAACACACTGCAGGACTACAATGATGGCAACACACTGCAGGACTACAATGATGGCAACACACTGCAGGACTACAATGATGGCAACACACTGCAGGACTACAATGATGGCAACACACTGCAGGACTACAATGATGGCAACACACTGCAGGACTACAGCGATGGCAACACACTGCAGGACTACAATGATGGCAACACACTGCAGGACTACAATGATGGCAACACACTGCAGGACTACAATGATGGCAACACACTGTAGGACTACAACGATGGCAACACACTGCAGGACTACAATGATGGCAACACACTGTAGGACTACAATGATGGCAACACACTGCAGGACTACAATGATGGCAACACACTGCAGGACTACAATGATGGCAACACACTGCAGGACTACAATGATGGCAACACACTGCAGGACTACAATGATGGCAACACACTGCAGGACTACAATGATGGCAACACACTGCAGGACTACAACGATGGCAACACACTGCAGGACTACAATGATGGCAACACACTGTAGGACTACAATGATGGCAACACACTGCAGGACTACAATGATGGCAACACACTGCAGGACTACAATGATGGCAACACACTGCAGGACTACAATGATGGCAACACACTGCAGGACTACAATGATGGCAACACACTGCAGGACTACAATGATGGCAACACACTGCAGGACTACAATGATGGCAACACACTGTAGGACTACAACGATGGCAACACACTGCAGGACTACAATGATGGCAACACACTGTAGGACTACAATGATGGCAACACACTGCAGGACTACAATGATGGCAACACACTGCAGGACTACAATGATGGCAACACACTGCAGGACTACAATGATGGCAACACACTGCAGGACTACAATGATGGCAACACACTGCAGGACTACAATGATGGCAACACACTGCAGGACTACAATGATGGCAACACACTGCAGGACTACAATGATGGCAACACACTGCAGGACTACAATGATGGCAACACACTGCAGGACTACAATGATGGCAACACACTGCAGGACTACAATGATGGCAACACACTGCAGGACTACAATGATGGCAACACACTGCAGGACTACAATGATGGCAACACATTCCCATCTTCCAGTCCAACATGTGCAGTCATTGCAGTGGACACGGAAGGAAAGATTGCCACAGAGTGAAAAGTTTGCATGAAGGAAATAAAAGTAAGACATCATGCAGTTAAAAAAGGGCAAACATGCAAATGTGTTAAAGATCTTGTCTCTGCAAACTCTGTCCTGCCAGGTAAACAAAGTCAGCAGTGAAATAGAGAAGATATCTCCTTATATGGCATCATCTGACATGTCAACTTTCAATCTCTATATATCATCAAATAAATTAATGGTTGTCTATATTTGTGTTGTTGTCTATGGAGTGTATATCATTTATATTTGTGTTGTTGTCTATGGAGTGTATATCATTTATATTTGTATTGTTGTCTATGGAGTGTACATCATTTATATTTGTGTTGTTGTCTATGGAGTGTATATCATTTATATTTGTATTGTTGTCTATGGAGTGTATATCATTTATATTTGTGTTGTTGTCTATGGAGTGTATATCATTTATATTTGTGTTGTTGTCTATGGAGTGTACATCATTTATATTTGTATTGTTGTCTATGGAGTGTATATCATTTATATTTGTATTGTTGTCTATGGAGTGTATATCATTTATATTTGTATTGTTGTCTATGTAGTGTATATCATTTATATTTGTATTGTTGTCTATGGAGCATATATCATTTATATTTGTGTTGTTGTCTATGGAGTGTATATCATTTATATTTGTATTGTTGTCTATGGAGTGTACATCATTTATATTTGTATTGTTGTCTATGGAGTGTATATCATTTATATTTGTATTGTTGTCTATGGAGTGTATATCATTTATATTTGTATTGTTGTCTATGGAGTGTATATCATTTATATTTGTATTGTTGTCTATGGAGTGTATATCATTTATATTTGTATTGTTGTCTATGGAGTGTACATCATTTATATTTGTATTGTTGTCTATGGAGTGTATATCATTTATATTTGTATTGTTGTCTATGGAGTGTATATCATTTATATTTGTATTGTTGTCTATGGAGTGTATATCATTTATATTTGTATTGTTGTCTATGGAGTGTATATCATTTATATTTGTATTGTTGTCTATGGAGTGTATATCATTTATATTTGTATTGTTGTCTATGGAGTGTATATCATTTATATTTGTATTGTTGTCTATGGAGTGTATATCATTTATATTTGTATTGTTGTCTATGGAGTGTATATCATTTATATTTGTATTGTTGTCTATGGAGTGTATATCATTTATATTTGTATTGTTGTCTATGGAGTGTATATCATTTATATTTGTATTGTTGTCTATGGAGTGTATATCATTTATATTTGTATTGTTGTCTATGGAGTGTATATCATTTATATTTGTGTTGTTGTCTATGGAGCGTATATCATTTATATTTGTGTTGTGGGCCAGTCACTGAGCAGCAGATGAAGTTTGAGACATAAACATGTTTGAGACATAAACATGTTTGAGACATAAACATGTTTGAGACATAAGCATGTTTGAGACATAAACATGATCACGTTAGTATTTGATATCATTTGAGGTTTTTTCCATTTTCCTGCCATTTTGCACTTCCCCTCTTGATGATGTCCTTCAACAAACAATGACGTACTTTGAATAATGAAAGTGAAAGTGAAAGTGAAAGTGCTCCAGACCTGAGGCACACATGCCATGGATTTCATTCAATTGGAGCCTACTCAAAAGCAGAGCGTGATAGGCAGCTTTGAAGAGTTAAGTAAGAAACAAATAGCAAAGTAAGTTAAGTTGTGTTGGAGTTGCTGTCAAAACATTTCACAGCTTTTTAAGGTGATTACAAAATATAAAGACATTTTGCGACAATAGATCTTTTTTGTGTGAACAATCGTGTTGTGATTCCAGACAAAGACAAACTAGTGTGTGGCTTCATTCCAATGGCACATTGAAGGATTCAGTGTCATTCTTTCAAGAATATGAATAATGAATCATCACTTTCCTTCTTTGGAACTCACTTTCTTTCTCTTCTCCAACTTGGACATTTCTCTTTTTTGCTGTAAAAATTAGATTTTTGATGGGTTTTTTTTTGGCAATGCCTTTTCTTTCCTTCTAGATGCAAGTAGACTTTCTCTTTGAACGCCACCACATGTCAGCTTTACAGATGCCATGTTCAAGGTGCGCTCTAACACACTACAAAAGGTGACAATCAAATCAATACTTTGCTTATTTGGAGTAATATATGTATGCATATCATATTTGGAGTAATATATGTATGCATATCATATTTGGAGTAATATATGTATGCATGTCATATTTGGAGTAATGTATGTATGCATATCAGATTTGGAGTAATATATGTACGCAGAGTAATATATCATATTTGGAGTAATATATTTATGCATATCACAAAACGTGAACATTTTTACAAATGAAATGTTTTCAGTAGTTCAATTTGAATGATGTACATATACAGCGTACCTCTACTTAAGAGTGTTTTGAGATAAGAGCATACTGAAACTAAAGGAGTCTAAAACTAGCCGAGAATGTTCAAATAATATCCAAGCAACGGACATTTATCCATGAAAATATAGAGAAGCTGCTGTAGGGAAAGACAGTAGAAGTCCGTCCTGCAAGATCATTGCTGTGCATTAATGTTGCATTACTTCATAAAAGTATGGCAGTTGTTTGTAGTACAATTGTTTTGTTTTTCATGTAATACTTCTGACTTAAAGATTGTTTTATTTTGAAAAAGCCTGTTGAAATGTTGCTGTATTGAGGGGCCAAGCACCAACTACATTGATTTCATTGATTTGAGATACAAATATTTGAGGTGAAAAGTCCCGTCACAGAATCACTAAAACTAATAAGTTGAGGTACTTCTGTGTAATAATAATATTTCATAGATTCACTAAACACTAAGTGAATTTCCTGAGCCTTGAATTGGTCTCGTAGTATGAAGTCAACTCCTGGAATGAAATAATAATCAGTTATGATGATCACATGTCGTCTTAGTTATGATGCACTTTTATACATCACAAGTCATCTTAGTTATGATGCACTTTTATACACCACATGTCATCTTAGTTATGATGCACTTTTATACATCACATGTCATCTTAGTTATGATGCACTTTTATACATCACATGTCGTCTTAGTTATGATGCACTTTTATACATCACATGTCATCTTAGTTATGATGCACTTTTATACATCACATGTCGTCTTAGTTATGATGCACTTTTATACATCACATGTCATCTTAGTTATGATGCACTTTTATACATCACATGTCATCTTAGTTATGATGCACTTTTATACATCACATGTCATCTTAGTTATGATGCACTTTTATACATCACATGTCGTCTTAGTTATGATGCACTTTTATACATCACATGTCATCTTAGTTATGATGCACTTTTATACATCACATGTCATCTTAGTTATGATGCACTTTTATACATCACATGTCAACTTATTTATGATGCACTTTTATACATCACATGTCATCTTAGTTATGATGCACTTTTATACATCACATGTCATCTTAGTTATGATGCACTTTTATACATCACATGTCATCTTAGTTATGATGCACTTTTATACATCACATGTCATCTTAGTTATGATGCACTTTTATACATCACATGTCATCTTAGTTATGATGCACTTTTATACATCACATGTCAACAAACATGACCTGAAGTAATCAGATTGGTTGAGAACTCGATGTTTACTTGTGATGTACTAGTTGTTGTGTGTTAAAGGACAGGTGTGTCATGTGTTCCAGTGGACTGACTGGGGCCAGGTGGGGATTAGAGCTGGGGCCACTATTTGCAGGACCACAGTGTGCAGACACCATGAAGATAGTATTGCTCACATATTGATCAGTTGCCAGTACAGTTAAGTATATAACAATATATATGATTATTGATGTGTTGGCAGTACAGTAAAGTACATAAGAATGTGTACAAAATGTAGCACCTAGAGGACGTAGCGAGGGCTGGCAGTGGTCGTGACACACAAGAATAAACATTTCAAAATTGTCTTTTGCATTCAACTATTTGAATATTTGGAGTATTTGCTCACGTTACTTTTCACTGGCGGCATTTTCCAATGTGCTCGTTAGTTTGAGGAGGAAGAAAATGGTCCTGACTGTGATTCACGGCTTCTGATTGGCTGCTGAGTCAGGAAGTGATTGAATGAGGAAGGAGCTCAAGTTAGAGAGAGAAGAAGGAGAGAGAGAGAGAGAGAGAGAGAGAGAGAGAGAGAGAGAGAGAGAGAGAGAGAGAGAGAGAGAGAGAGAGAGAGAGAGAGAGAGAGAGAGAGAGAACCCACTACAGTGTAACTTGCCTTTCAAACCTGGCATCTCACAAACTAGGCAATAAAAGTTCGGATTGACTTTTCAAAATAAAAGTCGTTGCCCTTTTTTTGTTTCGGTTATTAGGACTGAGGATGTGGAAGAATATGTGGAGGCACATGAAGGAAGCAAGGCAGCAAGGAGCCTCCATCCTGCACACACACACACACACACACACACACACACACACACACACCTTTTTATTTCAGCCTACGTGTGTGTGTGTGTGTGTGTGTGTGTGTGTGTGTGTGTGTGTGTGTGTGTGTATGTGTGTGTGGGTGTGTGTGTGTGTGTGTGTGTGTGTGTGTGAGCAGCCACTTAGAGTCTGGAGGAGGAGAAAGAAGGCGGGGCTTCAGTTAGTAACCATCCAGAGAGAGAGAGAGGGGAGAAAGAGGGGTATTGTGGGTAATAAGACTAGTGATATAAAAGGAAGCAGAAGTCACATGACTATGCAGCACAGAAGTCACATGACTATGCAGCACAGAAGTCACATGACTATGCAGCACAGAAGTCACATGACTATGCAGCACTGGCAGCGTTTCCTCTTGTCTGTACCTGTGGCAGGTGTGAGGCCGGGAGGCGGGGCTTTGTTGGTGTCGGGGTGGTGAGGGGGCGAGGCGGCGCTGTCAGACGAGAGTTCCGTGCTGGCGGCCTCAGACGTGGCGGGCCGCCCAGACACCAGGTCGGCGGCGGTGCCGTCCAGGAGGGACATGTCGGTGACCGTCTTCTCCCTCAGAGACTTCTCGTCGTCTTCGTCGATGAGGACCACCTCCGCCTTCACCGTGGCGTCCAACAAGCCCAGCAGTCGCCTGCTCTCGCTGGTGTCCTCCAGGTCCTGGTAGCCCAGGAACACCATGGTGACTGGCTGCGAGGGGGTGGGGCTTAGCTGCGAGGGGCCGGGCTGCGTGGTGATGGGAACCTGGCATGGTGCCATCATGCCCGGTCCGGTCTCCACCTGGGCGGGCGGGCTCGACGGGATGGATGGCGGAGCGCAGGAAGGCGGGGACAGATCCTTGCCGTCTGCTGGTGACATGCAGGGGGCGGCAGGGGTCACCGACACTTGACCTTTGGTGTCGCCCAGCGCTCCGGATGCTCGATGGAGGAGATGCTCCACCTGCGAGGAGCTCCAGCCGTTCTCCAAGGAGCTGGTGGAAACGCCACCGGCGGAGGAGACTTGGTACACCACCTTCCTGCCGTCGTCGTAGACTTTGACGCCGCGGGCCCCCGCCTCTGAGGAGCGACTCACGCCATTGGCCGACAGGACGCTGTGAGGGTCACGCTGCACCTGCGTCTCCATCGCAAACATGGCTGCTGGAAGGAGGGGGGAGGAGGTGCAGTGAGGGGGGTGGAGGGGGGGGGGGAGAAGGTGGAGTGAGGGGGGTGGAGAAGGTGGAGGGAGGGGAGAAGGTGGAGTGAGGGGGGTGGAGAAGGTGGAGGGAAGGGGGGAGAAGGTGGAGTGAGGAGGGTGGAGAAGGTGGAGGGAGGGGGGGAGAAGGTGGAGGGAGGGGGGGAGAAGGTGGAGTGAGGAGGGTGGAGAAGGTGGAGGGAGGGGGGGAGAAGGTGGAGGGAGGGGGGGAGAAGGTGGAGTGTGAAGATGGAGACATGATGAAAGATAAAAGTTTAGTATGGGGACATGCTGCTAGTCTGTAGGCAACACACACACACACACACACACACACACACACACACACACACACACACACACACGTGGAACAGCACACAAAGCAGGGACACACACACACACACACACACACGTGGAACAGCACACAAAGCAGGGACACACACACACACACACACATACACACACGTACACACACACACACACACACACACACACACACACACACACACACACACACACACACACACACACACACACATACACACATACACGTGGAACAGCACACAAAGCAGGGACACACACACACACACACACACATACACATATATACACACACACACACACACACACACACACACACACATATATACACACACACACACACACATATACACACACACACACACACGTACACACACACACACACACACACACACACACACACACACACACACACACACACACACACACACACACACACACACACACACACACACACACATATATACACACATATATACATTTCGGCCTGTACTGTACATCTTCAATACAATTGTATCTGTAGGCAACACATATATCATACATCATATATATCATAAATCATATGTATCATCATCCATCCATTTTTTACTGCTTGTCCCTTTCGGGGTTGCGGGGGGTGCTGGAGCCTATCTCAGCTGCATTCGGGCGGAAGGCGGGGTCATATATCATCATCATCATCATCATATATATCATAAATCATATATATCATAAATCATATATATCATATATCATCAATACAATTGTACCTATAGGCAACACATATATCATATATGACATATATGATATATGATATATATCATCAATACAATTGTATCAGAACATCACTTTCAAATCCTAAGAGAAATGATTGATTGATTGATTGATTGATTGATAGATTGATTGATAGATTGGTTGATTTTGCCTACCGCTGATTAACTCTGATATTATATCTATTTGTTTATTTGATAGGGACATTGCACAATACATACATTGCACAGAGTATGTATTGCACAGAGTATGTATTGCACAATGCATGTATTGCACAGAGCATGTATTGCACAATGCATGTATTGCACAATGCATGTATTGCACATAGCATGTATTGCACATTGCATGTATTGCACAATGCATGTATTGCACAATGCATGTATTGCACATAGCATGTATTGCACATTGCATGTATTGCACAGAACATGCATTGCACATTGCATGTATTGCACATAGCATGTATTGCACAATGCATGTATTGCACAGAGCATGTATTGCACAGAGCAGATGCAAAGTAAGAGCAGCACTAATGAATGTAATATTTCATAGTGCATGTCTGTGTTGATGAGGTGTACACCGCCTTCTGCTCATGTGCAGCTGGGATAGGCTCCAGCACCCCAGTCAACCCAAAAGGGACAAGCAGTAGAAAATGGATGGATAGATACTGCAATTCGTCAGTCTACCCCAGGGCAGCTGTGGCTACGAAAGTAGCTTACCACCACCAGGTGTGAATGAATGATGGGTTTTTAACATGTAAAGCGACTTTGGGTACTTAGAAAAGCGCTATATAAATCCCAGGTATTATTATTATTATTTATTATATGAATTGACTTTCATTTAATTATTAACACATTTGTTTTAGTATACATGGCAAGAAAGCAAAATGGGTATTTCATGATGAACAACAATATTTATTGGAATATCATCTAAATATAATCAAACACAACTCAATATATTTGACAAAAGGTATTTTCCTACTGCAGATGACATGTATGCTTACTATTCTTTCTTTACATTCTAGAATATTCTATGTGAAAAGGTATTTTCCCACTGCAGACGACATGTATGCATACTATTCTTTCTTTACTTTCTAGAATATTCTCTGTGAAAAGATCAGCTCATCCTCAAATGAATCAGCACAATTTAAACATCTTGATTGCTTCTCAGATTGTATTATTAACATTCATTTGTTCACACTCAAATTAATTATTACTGATGTTTCTACTAATAAGAAAACAGATGATTGTGATATTGATCAGCCCTGCTATTATATTATAGCTATAGAACACGATTATTGATTAAGGTTCATTCTTTACATTTTTACCAACCATTTCTTATATCATTATCATTTTATTAATTGTTTTCTTTTTCCAGACATGACAAACCGAACATACTCAAAAATTCAAAGAATAAAATGAGCATCTCAAACGCAATATTATCATTTTTAAAACAAACAAAAAAACACCAATAGTACGTTTGTAATACTAAAAGAAAAAAATAATAATTAAAAAATGTTAAGAAATTTGTTGCCTAATGTTTGTGTTTGTAATTGATGTTTATTATTGTGCCTTTTTTCTAAGTTGTGTCAAGTGACGCTGCTTCACTCCGGAACTTTCTAAATGACTGCAGTGAAAGTATTTGTTCTTGATCCTACTTTAAAAAGTCTAATAGTCCACACAGCAACATGTTTATTTAGCAGAAATGGAATAAGCATGAACACCTAAGTATGTGTGTGTGTGTGTGTGTGTGTGTGTGTGTGTGTGTGTGTGTGTGTGTGTGTGTGTGTGTGCGTGTGTATGTGCATGTGTGTGTGAGTGTGTGTGTTTGTGTGTGTGTGTGTGTGTGTGTAATCCAACTTGGCTGCGTCCCAAAACCCTTAATGTCACTCCCCCCCCCCCTATCTTACTTGCCATCCTCTCCAACCTTACCAGGTGTGCCAGCAGCCTTCTCCCCAGGCACAGGTGTGCTGGCGTGGGGCAGCGAGGTGGAGATGAGGTGGTGGGGCTGATGGAGGTCCGTGTGGTCCGACAGAGGAGCGGACGGCCAGCCGGTGGTCTCTGACAGCACAAAGGGGAGGGGAGGATGGAGAGATAGTCAGTGTGATGCTGCAGGCCCACTGTGACACACACACACACACACACACACACACACACACACACACACACACACACACACACACACACACACACACACACACACACACACACACACACACACACACAAACACACACACAAACACACACACCGTGTAACTGTCCTTGTCTGACTTCTGTGTCGCTGACAACTACACACCCCAGAGGTTCAAGTGCTTATGCAACAAAAACGTGTGTGTGTGTGTGTGTCCGCTTTGTGTGCTGTTCCACGTGTGTGTGTGTTTGATGTGAAGAACAAAGCGACAGGGGCTTACAGAGAATAGCGGGGGGATAAAGCCAGCAAGTGCAGAGTCATGGCCTTGTGTGTGTGTGAGTGTCAATAGTCTTGCTGAGCATGGTGTGTGTGTGTTTGTGTGTGTGTGTGTGTGTGTGTGTGTGTGTTTGTGTGAGTGTCAATAGTCTTGCTGAGCATGGTGTGTGTGTGTGTGTATTTTCATGCAAGTGTGTGTGTGTGTGTTTTAATGCAAGTGTGTGTGTGTGTGTGTGTGTGTGTGTGTGTGTGTGTGTGTGTGTGTGTGTGTGTGTTTTCATGCGAGTGTGTGAGTGTTTGTGCGCTCAGTTCCTGGCAATGAGCATATGTGTTGGAGGGTTCACTCTGTCCCAAATCTCCCCTGTCTCAGCGAGATTGTTATCCAAACCAACACACACACACACACACACACACACACACACACACACACACACACACACACACACACACACACACACACACACACACACACACACACACACACACACACACTCACACACACACACACATTTGGAGTGAAGGACTCTTCTATGAAGACGTGGGTGTGTGTTTGTATACCTGGTGTGTGAGTGTGTGTGTGTATGTATGTGTGTGTGTGTGTATATGTGTGTGTGTGTGTGTGTGTGTGTGTGTGTGTGTGTGTGTGTGTGTGTGTGTGTGTGTGTGTGTGTGTGTGTGTGTGTGTGTGTGTGTGTGTGTGATGTTGATCCTACCTCCATCATGCACCATCAGACTCTGTAGGACAAAGAAGTAAAAAAGTTATTTGCTGCAGCAACAATAATATGTTGTAATAAATGTGTAATAAGTATGTTAGCTGTCATCAAAGTGTTTTGAAGTTTTATTGTTGAACTACACTTTCATTTCATTCTTCTACTTAAAGGACCTATAGCGTCCTGAAATTTCACTAACAACTTATCTTTATTTTCTGCTCCTGAAAATAAATCTGTCAGTCATTCAGAAGTTTGGATGAAAGTGTAAATAACTTTCCATATGTGGCCCTCGTGGTGGGGCCACAGCATATCATTTGGAACTAAACGTGGGCCTTCCAAAATGTGCTGAAACTCCTTCAAAAACAAGCCTGTAATCTTTTATTTTATTTACCTGTAGACATCATTTTTAGGTCCAAAATGATGAAATAAATGCTAAAGTTGTTAGCATTAGTTTAATTGATTACATTATTTGATATGTTCTTGGTGTGGTCATTTAGTTCTGACTAACTCTTCACTAAAGCTCCATTCACAATTTAGTTCTGACTAACTGTTCACTAAAGCTCCATTCACAATTTAGTTCTGACTAACTCTTCACTAAAGCTCCATTCACATCCCAGTAACACAACTCTTGTACATAGAATCCTGACTTTGGAGAGTTACAAGTTCTTTACCTTCTGCAGGTCCTCAATTGAACGCTCGGTCTCCTTCAAGCGTTCTCGGAGAACTTGTTCTTTAGCTGAGATCTGAGACTCTTCACTCTCAAGTCGGCTGATTTCTGACTCAAGCCTGCAAACACAAACAGACTTTTGGTTGATACTGGAGAAGTTTGCCATGGGTCCACCCTGCACATTTTTCAATGTTAGAATTCAACATTTGGAAAGGTTTGTGTGACATGAAGGTCTTGGTCTCTATCTCATGTCAGTCAGAATCTTCATATTTGTAAGCAATAGACCTGAGTTCATGGTCTACATGAGACATGAAGATCTTGGTCTCTATCTCATGTCAGTCAGAGTCTTCATATTTGTAAGCAATAGACCTGAGTTCATGGTCTACATGAGACATGAAGGTCTTGGTCTCTATCTCATGTCAGTCAGAGTCTTCATATTTGTAAGCAATAGACCTGAGTTCATGGTCTACATGGCATCTTTTCTATGTTAGGACCTGGTGTCAAAGGACAGATGAAGTTATAAACAATATGGTTGTTTTAATAGCAATTCTACATTTCATATATCTAGACATCAGGTGGAGGCCAAAAAGCTATATTGTGATATGTATTACAGCCTCTTGTACCAATATATTATTGATATATAAATGGTATTAAAACTGTTTCAAAACAAGTTGCAAAGGCTCCTCTTTTGACTGCTGATGTATTGCGTCATTACAATTGATCAAAACTATTATTAATCTACTGTTACTGTTAAAGTCATCTTAGTGACATCATGCACAAAAATGTACATCACATATCGTGACATGGACTAAACATATCCACATATATATGGTGTATCGTGACATGGACTAAACATATCCACATATATATGGTGTATCGTGACATGGACTAAACATATCCACATATATATGGTGTATGGTGACATGGACTAAACATATCCACATATATATGGTGTATGGTGACATGGACTAAACATATCCACATATATATGGTGTATGGTGACATGGACTAAACATATCCACATATATATGGTGTATGGTGACATGGACTAAACATATCCACATATATATGGTGTATGGTGACATGGACTAAACATATCCACATATATATGGTGTATTGTGACATGGACTAAACATATCCACATATATATGGTGTATTGTGACATGGACTAAACATATCCACATATATATGGTGTATCGTGACATGGACTAAACATATCCACATATATATGGTGTATTGTGACATGGACTAAACATATCCACATATATATGGTGTATCGTGACATGGACTAAACATATCCACATATATATGGTGTATCGTGACATGGACTAAACATATCCACATATATATGGTGTATCGTGACATGGACTAAACATATCCACATATATATGGTGTATCGTGACATGGACTAAACATATCCACATATATATGGTGTATCGTGACATGGACTAAACATATCCACATATATATGGTGTATCGTGACATGGACTAAACATATCCACATATATATGGTGTATCGTGACATGGACTAAACATATCCACATATATATGGTGTATCGTGACATGGACTAAACATATCCACATATATATGGTGTATGGTGACATGGACTAAACATATCCACATATATATGGTGTATGGTGACATGGACTAAACATATCCACATATATATGGTGTATCGTGACATGGACTAAACATATCCACATATATATGGTGTATCGTGACATGGACTAAACATATCCACATATATATGGTGTATCTTGACATGGACTAAACATATCCACATATATATGGTGTATGGTGACATGGCCTAAACATATCCACATATATATGGTGTATCGTGACATGGACTAAACATATCCACATATATATGGTGTATCGTGACATGGACTAAACATATCCACATATATATGGTGTATGGTGACATGGACTAAACATATCCACATATATATGGTGTATCGTGACATGGACTAAACATATCCACATATATATGGTGTATGGTGACATGGACTAAACATATCCACATATATATGGTGTATCGTGACATGGACTAAACATATCCACATATATATGGTGTATGGTGACATGGACTAAACATATCCACATATATATGGTGTATGGTGACATGGACTAAACATATCCACATATATATGGTGTATGGTGACATGGACTAAACATATCCACATATATATGGTATATCGTGACATGGACTAAACATATCCACATATATATGGTGTATCGTGACATGGACTAAACATATCCACATATATATGGTGTATCGTGACATGGACTAAACATATCCACATATATATGGTGTATGGTGACATGGACTAAACATATCCACATATATATGGTGTATCGTGACATGGACTAAACATATCCACATATATATGGTGTATGGTGACATGGACTAAACATATCCACATATATATGGTGTATCGTGACATGGACTAAACATATCCACATATATATGGTGTATCGTGACATGGACTAAACATATCCACATATATATGGTGTATCGTGACATGGACTAAA